>NW_023396770.1:2869635-3154365 GCF_011125445.2 Fundulus heteroclitus
TGTTTTTTTCAATAATTGTTTTATCATTCTCTTCCTTTTATCTTGTCCACTTGTGAAAGTCAAATCTGATGAGCTCTTTGTGGCATCTTATTGCCACATTGCCAGACAGGACACTGGGGAAAAAAATATATATATATATATATTATATATATATAGGGCTGGGCAACGATTAAAATATTTAATCGCGATTAATCGCCCTGATTAATCGCGATTAATCGCGATTAATCGCGATTAATCGCATTGTATTTACAAACTCCAAGAATGAATTCAAAAGTAGTGTAAAGAGCACTTTTATTTTAATGTCCTGCTGCCATATGAACAAAAGTGTTGTAACATTTGTAGCACTTATTTTTATACTGGATATTTTCGACCCATCTATTGAATTTAGTGCACTAGTTGATCTTTTCTTCATAAGAGAACAGCAGCACTGCTGCAGCCAAAATATGGCCTTTTTTGACCTGCTGTATATTAGCCAGACCCTAAGCTTGATGTATCATGAAACTGTTGACCTTTTGGGTTTTGTGTTTTTATTTTATTATTAAAATTAAATAACAATAATAATAATAATAATAATATGTTATGTTCAGTGTTTTTTCGCTAATCCACCTCTTATATATTTCAATCCTTATGTAATTTTGTCTGTGTTGTGTGCACCTGCCTGTTGCTTTAATCCTATAATTTCCCCGTCGTGGGATAAAAAAAGGATTAGCTAATGTTATCTTATCTTAAATAACACTTTTTAATATATGTACTGGGTTCTTTCAAGGTCTTAATTGCAGTTATGTGTGGGCTCCAGTAACATCCATCCATCATCCATCCATCCATCCATCCATCCATCCATCCATCCATCCATCCATCCACTGATCTACCTGGATGTCCCTGGAGGACTGAAACGCCTCAGTCAGAGACGTCTGTGGGTCTGTCGGGGCAGTGAGAGAAGTTTCGTCTCCTCTCTCCGTTTCTGGGGCTCGACGTTTTCATGTTTTTTTCACGTGCTTAGATAATTTGTTGTGTTTCCAATGAAAAGAACCGGCTTTTCACAAAACATACAGCTTGATTTCATTTACGGTATTAAAATAAAGCCAAACGGTGCTACTTCCCCTGTTCATGTTTTTTCGCTCTGCGGTCTCTCTCAGCTGTTTGTTTGTCAATTTGTGTGAGAGCTAAGTGGGCGGGCCAGGCTGGCTGCTGACCGTGTGCTGATTTGCTGCCGCTGAGCCATGTACGAGAGGGGAGGGGGAGCGGGAGAGTGCTGCCTGACTGACACTGACTGAAGCATGTGAGCAACATGCGTTAATGCGCGATAAATAAATATCGCCGTTAATAGTCTAATGATTAACACGAAATTAACGCGTTAACTTGCCCAGCCCTATCTATATATATATATAATATATATATATATTTTTTTTTTTTTATATATATATAATGATAATGCATTTAGCCACAGGGCCGGACTAAATTGTTCGGCGGGCCGGATGCGGCCCGCGGGCCGTATGTTTGACACCCCTGCTTTAGACAGAGCTCTGCCGCACGGATAAGCGGCTATAGACAATGGTTTAAATGGTTTAAATGTTCTGTCTCCCACATAAACATGTATTAGAAATGGAGTTCCCCAGGCTCTGGCTTCTAACCCATTATTTTGTTGCTGACTTATAGTAAAACTGTTGCATTCAAACTTTTTCATCTTTAATCCATCCATACACTTTTACAGAGAACAAACATTACTATAGTTTTGTTTCCAGGCTGCCAGACGTTCTTGTCATGTGTTCATAGCTGCTGCTAAACGAACCTTTCACCCTGACCTGTGTGGTTTCAGGCTGGTGAAAGATGGTCACGTTCCTTATGTGACCGCCTACGAGCAACTTCCCGAAGAGATGAAGCTGGTTGGTCAGGAGGCTCTTTTCTTCCATGTCGAGGTCGGTCACTGGAAATTCACTGTACTGCTGTGATTAAATTACTATTTACAGCTCAGGCTAATGTTATTATGCTAATCTTAGGATGCTAACACTGTTCACATCTAATAATGATTTTCTGACTTGGACAAAATCAGTCATAATCCACTGAAATATCAGGAAATTTGGGGTACTAATGCTAGCCTACTAATGTTGACATTAGTAGCTAATACCGTATTTTTCGGACTTTAAGTCGTACTTTTTTTCTTAGTTTGGCCGATCCTGCTACTTACAGTCAGGTGTGATTTATATCAATATTAAATGGTAATTCATCCTGACCAACATGAAGCAAGGTGTAAAGATTACCGCCTATAGCCACCAGAGGGCGCTCTAGGCTTGTAAAAACTATTCTGCTTCTGCTCCACTTATAAATTAATTAAAACATTAACTTATAGACAACAAAGTCTGAACGCATGTACATATGTTGTTTCACTGTTTCAGTCTGCATTAATTCAGCAGAGCGTTGTGTGGAGCAGCTCTAAGGAACCAGACCGAGACAGAAACTGTTACTGGGCTGTCTGTTAAGCTAATAGCAGCTAGCGCTAGCTAACAGCTGTGTAGTCCAGGCGGCTCACACCTTCACTGATGCACGTGAGCTTTATGTTGCTCTGAAACATCCGTGTCGTACTGTTAGCTTAGCATGTAGCACCGGTACGCTCATGGTCTGATTTAGGCATAATTTTGACAACTTTCAGCGTAATGATGAAATACGCTGGATAAAACCTTGAAGTTTACTCCATTCATCCTCCCAGTCATGTTCCACGTTATTCAGCCGGTTGTGGATACAGCTCTGTGATTGAATAAGTCTGTTTACCAGATTAAATGTCAGTTTTTAGTCTTAGATTGTGAGAAATTTCTAAATAAATGCAACTTTTATGTTTTTTTTCCCTCTTTGTGACGCATTTTTTGACTGATCTGATTTATATTCTGGAGCGACTTATATTCCGTAAAATACGGTAATTGGGATTTATTTATTTATTTATTTTAATGCCTAAGCATAATTTTGTCAGAAATGAACAAAAACAACCTTAATACACTGAAATCTATGCAGGCTGAAGATGCTAATGCTTACATTTCAAGTTGTAGTTTCTTGCACACAGTCACTGCTTGGCTCCCGTTAAAATGGACGAAGATGCGTTGCAGCATGAATTAAGATGTTCTGTTAGATGGTAACAAAACTAAACTAACGACTATGTTACTCAACAAGCTAAGACGACTCAAGTTATTATTAATATTACAAGCCAATGCTAATTTTAATATTGTAATTTTACCAGCTAATAATTATGAGTTTTAGACTTCTTAAAATGCACAGTCACAATTATTTATTAGACATTTAGGATTTCAAACAGCTTGTCCTTGGTTTGTGTCCTTGGATTAGAGAAATAAATGGGAAAATCTGTCCTGAACCGTTAAATAATAAAATTGATTCTCTTGTCTTAAAGGGTACCTATCATGCAAAATTCACTTTTTTAGCTCTTATATACATTTTTCTGTGGATTTGCAGTCTCTGTGAGTGCAGAGAAGTTAAAGTTTAGTCTGTCCCGGAGCTGCGTGGATGTCATTTAATTCGGTTTGGGTCATATTCTTAAGGGCAACAAAATACTGTGAACAATTTTATTTTTCAGGGCTAAACAAGGTAATTAATTTCATGGATCTGATCACTGTTTTTATTTCTCGTAGCTATTTTTATAGTCTCAGGGATGTCGGAAGGAAGTGGAGAAGTTTAAAGACGTTTGATTGTTCATTACAGCGTCCCCCAGCATCAGAGCCTGGTTAAGTTTTTTATTTTTCACAGAAAATTTCCGACATCGGTGCCTCAGCAACCTCCACAAAAAACTTTGTAAGATAGAGAATTTGTGAATAAAACATTTCTGCACCACGAGGTCGTCGTATGTTTGCTATTAAACTACAAAAATGGCCGAAGGAGGTGGTGTAAAGTAGATTTAAAGAGACGGCGCCACAATGAGTTGCTCTCATTCACACCTTAGAAATTAAAATAATCTGTGTTTTCAAATAAAAATGGCGTGAATTGTGATGTTGGATCAGAACTTTTGCAAAGTGTTTTTATCCATTTTTGACTTTTATTTATTTTTTCCCCTTCCTCCTGCAGACCATCCCGTCTCATCGCTCCGTCCACAAAGAGGCGCAGGGCCTGCTTCTCTTTCTGCAGCTTCCTGCCTTTCCTCCAGTCAGCCAGCAGACCTTGCTCCATCCAGCGCCACTCTGCCTGCGTTACCTGACCGACGCTAACCTGCCCGGTAACACCCTCACCTGCCGGACCCAGTTAGTCCCTCAGACCGGTACCGGCGCCGCTAACACCCTTCCTGCCGCTCCTTGTCTCCAGACCAGCTGCACAGGTGGGTCTGCGTCCTGATGGAGCGTGCGGATATGGCCGACGAGAGCTGCCACACCGTGGACCTGGCCTCGCAGCCCGACCTGCCGGCGTACGACCTGCAGGCCGCCGCCCTCCTCATCGTCACCATGAAGGTGTTGTTTGGACTGGACGACCAAACCGAGTGGTACCTGACCCGCCTGAACTGTTTATCGGGAAGAACTCCCAATCGCTGCTGCACCTTTTTTATGACTTTCGTCTCTGTGTTTCAGGGATTTATCAAACAAGGCTGGTTCCCAGGATGACTCAGGTTTGTCCTCTGATGCGTGTTACCGTTCTGTCTTTGGTTCCTCCCACCCACAGCCGTGGGAATTTATCACTAGAGATGCACCGATACACGTCTTTTTGGCCGATACCGATTATTTTCACATCGGTCTAACCCAGGGGTGTCAAACATACGGCCCTGTGGCTAAATGCATTATCATTATAAAAAAAAAAAAAACAATTTATTTATTTTTTAATTTTTTTCCAGTGTCCTGTCTGGCAATGTGGCAATAAGATGCCACAAAGAGCTCATCAGATTTGACTTTCACAAGTGGACAAGATAAAAGGAAGAGAATGATAAAACAATTATTGAAAAAAACATGTACTTCGTTTAATTGAAAATATGCAGTTCCTATATTGTCCACGAGGGGCGCTGTGTTTTAATTAGCAGATTAAGCTTCAGGTGTGGAAAAATTCAAATCATTTCTTAATTTTTATCTGTTTGATGTATTTTGTCATGCAGGGCCGGGTTTTTAAGTTCCAAAAAATATGAATAAATATTTTTCAACATTGTATAATCACTGTGATCAGTTCTTATGCATAATCCACAAGTAAATGTTTAACTGAGTAAAAGTATTGTTGAAATTGCACATACTTTTCTTAAAAACGCTGAGGTTATTCATAATATATTGTGTAAAAGTGAAATTAACTTAATATAAAAATCAACAACAAGTCCACATTTATTAGCTCTATTTAATCTTGCAATGAGTTAACTCGTGTGGCCCTCTTGAGATCAGATTAAGCTGAATGCGGCCCCTAAACCAAAATGAGTTTGACACCCCTGGTCTAATCGATCCCCGATATTTGCTGCCTTCTTTTTTTTTTTTATGACACAAGGATGACAAATGTTACACAAATCTCAATTATAAAAAAAAAGAAACATTTATTAACAAAACATATTAACAATGGATAGCAAATAGATGTTAAATAATATTTAAATATATAATAAAACAAACTTAAACACTTAAATGTTTGCGGTTGATGTTGCAGCATGAGACTTTATCGTGCAAATGACCTTCCTCAGAGTATTTGTAGACGGCAATGTAACAACAACAAAATATGTGAACAATCTGAACCAGAGTATGCTAATGAATCGGCGAACGCACGTATCAACCGATACAAGAAAAACAGAAATGCAAATATCGTCCCAAAATGTTGGCCGGCCGTTGTATCGATGAACCTCAATAGCCGTGTTTACAATGACAAAATCTCACTATCTGGTTGAAATGTAATAATAATAATAATAATAATCGGATTGTACTGTTTATATGGCCACACAATCAATTAATCCCACTATAACGAGCGAGTATATGCAGCTGGTTTTATTCAGAGTAGAACCACTCTGACTTACACAGTTATCACATTCCCCTAAAAAGAAAAAATACAGAAGAACTTCCGTCTTTGCTAAACTACAAAAATAGTAAACAAAGCAGTTTTATACGAGTTTGTTTGTCTTCTGAGCGCCCAGGCTGGACTTACACGATGTTCTAATTACGGCTGAAACGTTAGAGTAAAGCAACGATTTTGAGCTCTTTTAGTTTTTTTAAACAGGTTTTATCAGGAGCGCCAACAGTTTTGCTTCCTGACGTATTTCCGCTACTCGCCAACGTGGAAATGCGTCAGTTTGTCAGGATCAAGTTATTCTGAATGTGGCAAACGTTTACATGAACGTTGATCAGATTATCAATCGGCATAAACCACCACTCTTATTAAAATTATTATTTAATTCTGATTGATCTTAATCCGATCATCATATTCCATTTGGCTCGTTTACATGATGCCTTTTTATTCCGATCGGCCCTTTTATTACGCTTACTTTAGTCCATGTAAACGTAGCTTATTTATCAGCATCAGTCCTTTAAGCAGCAGAAGAGAGTTTTAGTTCTTCTGGGTTCTTGCGGATGTAAAGAAAAAGCCTGGATTTATTTTCCAGGTCTGATTACGGATGGGAAAAAGAAAAAAGTACAAAAAATGTATTTTATTTTCCAGTTTGAGCCCTCCACCCTGTTGTTAAGCTTTTATTTATCCACCGGTGGGTCCATCCATCTAATTATCCGTCAATCTATCCAGCCGGTTGTCTAATTGTCTGGTCTATCCTGGGGTTCCACAGTTAAAGTGTAACCACCATAAAAGTACCTGTGATAAAATCGCTGTGAACTTTTTTGTATTTACACTTTTAAAATGAACTGAAAGTAAATTTTCAGGCTGGAAATCTGAGATGAAAAGATCTGGTTCAGGAAGTCCGGTATCCCTGCAGCGCGTCTTAGCTGAATAAGATTAATGGAGTCCAGATAATGAGCCGTTAGTCCAGCTGCTGGTTATTAAGATAAAACGCCTCATTTCCATCTGAACTACAAGTTTTTTTTTTAAAAAAAGTTGCTTCTTTGGTTTTGTTTCTTAATGATTTTAGCACTTTATTACATCTTTACGTTTTAAATCCGTAAATACTGCATCGATCTACAAGTTTCAGCTGATATAATCTGGCACAGACCGGCCCGACTGATTTACTGCAGCTCCTCGCCACAGCGCGTCCAGGGATGATGTGACTTAAATAATTTAGTGACGCGTTGTGCAGCTCTGTGCACCGGGTCATTTATAGCGGCTTTGGTTCTGCTCCACAGAGCTGTTCAGCTTCAGGAAGTGGTACCGACTGGTTCAGGCCGCTTTGACCCGGGCTCAGCAGAGGAGGAACCAGGACATCGCCAGGTGAGACGTCAAGTCACCTGCAAGTCTGGGTTCAGGGTTAGCCGTTCCTCACTGCAGGTTTTTATAGGATTTTATTTATTAATAGCTTGTTTTAACGCCCATTAATTCTGTTTTTGTTTTACAGGAAACAGTGGAAAGGAAAGAATGTGTTTTTCACAAACAAGAGGGACAAACATTTTGCGATAAAGAAGAGAAGTAAGAATCTGAATAAACACTAAAAGGCCATTTTGTTGTTGTTGTTTAGAAGCAGTCGGGGTTGGGAGGCCATTTCCAAACGGCTTGGAGCCAAATAAAGCCCTGCAGAGGTTCTGCTGCTAGAACTGGATCATTGACCAATCAGTGGTCCCTAAACAGTCTAGTCAAAGTCCAGAGCTGAAACCTCCAGGCATGCTTTGTGGTGCCTTTTTTTAACAGAGGGCTGCAGAAAACTAACCTCAGTCAAATCAATTAGGGCTTCTTTTCTCATGACTTTTATTTTGAAATTGTGCCGACTCCGATCCAAATCGGCAGAACTTTGTAGAACCATCCGCGTGGTTTTATTGGGGCGTTCATCTGTTGCTCAGGTTCCCCATCGTGTGTTTTTTGGGTTTTTTTTTGTTATTTATTGAGAGAACAAAGCAGGAAGCGGAACTGAAAGGCGTCGTTTCTGTGCAGGAATCTCCGAGAGTATCCAGATGTGTTTTAAGAGGCTGTCTTCCCAACCGGCCGCCGTCCAGGACGCCGGACCCTCCAGCTTCCTGTTCTGCTGGGGGGGCGAGGACGGGTCGAACGGGTCGGACGGGCCCGGCCTGCACCACCTGAAGCTGGACGGAGTCGTCTCCCTGAACCGCGGCTTCGTGACTCCCTGGAACTTCAAATACTGGCATCCGCCGCTCCGACCCTGCAACCCCCGGTGAGTCTGAGCTCAGCCGGCGCCGGCTCGCGGATGAGGGTTCTGGTGCCAGACCCAGACGTGTGCTTCTCCTCTACTGCAGGACGTGCAGCAGTCATTACGGCGAGCTGGAGCCGACGCTGCCGCGCTCCTTCGTCTGGCTGCTGCAGCTCTTCGCCTTCATGCTGGACGTGGAGGCCTGGCGTCTGTTCGACGCGGTGCTGGAGGTGGAGAGGCGGGTGTTTGGCGTCAAATCGCCGCAGAGCGGACAGCAGATCGAGATCGAGGAGAACGCCGGGAAATGGAGGAGGAGAAGGACACGGACTGAGAAACAGACCAGGACTCAGAGTTGAGATCCAGTAAGGAAACCGAAAAGCTGAACTAAAGGAAGAAAACAGAATGAATGTGACGTTTGTTACTCAGCTGCATGATAGAAATATTTTTCTAATTAACCGAACATCCTGCTCTCTGGACAGATGACAGAAAATACCACAAAAAATACGGATAACTTAGACTTAGACAGCTTTATTTGTGCGTACAGAACGAAATATAATAAGATAAAAGCAGAAACGCTCCTGAAAGAGAATTTGTTGGGCCTTTTTTTTTTGGAAATATTTATTTTCTCTACATAAAACTCTTTTTCTAAAATGTATTTTTAATAATTTAAACCTGTAGTAGACGCGTGCTGTCTGCAGTTAACGGGTGAGAATATCTGGGTTTGTTTTTACTCGTCCTGCTTTGTCTGGAAACAAAGAGACAGCGGGGCGCTGCAGTGGCAGCGGAATGACCAGCAGGGGGAGACAAACTGCAGCTTTTCTTTTCCGGTCCTGAGCTCATTCTAAAAAATCACCGGTTCTGCATTCACACACACATCAGCAGACCAAACCCATCACAGCTGTTTCTGCTTTCTGAAAGCTTCTCCTTCCCCTGAACACCAATGTTTAGGAAAGTTTTGTCCCTTCCTGCAGGTAAACACAGAAAAACTCAAATAAATCCAGTTCTCAGGCTGCAGGTTCTTTCTGTCCTGCTCCTGCTGCCATGGAGATATTACAACAAGCAGCCAATTGGCCAACCATATGGTGCTGCGTTCACTTGCTGTAGGATTTTATGGGGTTGTATGCTGTCTCTGTGAATTTCTCGTTTAATTATGTTCAAATAAACAGTCGATCTCTGTAGTTTTCCTGGCTCTCTAAACGTTCTTTAATTTTTTTATTTCTTTTAGACTTTGGCTGCTTTCTTTACTCCCTTTCATACAATTTCAGAAAAATATTTTTGGTTAAGTCTGTTTTGCTTTTTAACTTTAAATAATTTGGGGACAAGAAGACATGCTGACAACATAGGGGAAGAAATATCAGTTTTGGAGTTCCAAAGTGCTGGATCTCATTATTTTCTTTAAATTATGTTTCCTTATAGCAAAAGGTAAGAAAAGTGTGCCTTCTTTGTGACAGCTGGAGTTCATCACATTCATAATTATCACTCATTATTTGATAATTTCCGTTTATTTTCTTGGACATTGGAATTTCTGATCCAACCGGTGGGAAAACCAGTTGATGGTGTAACAGCAGAAGGTAAAACAGGAAATTTCTCATCCTCAGCATTAAACTCCAATTTTAGGTGCAGAAATAAACATTTCATACATGTATATTTCTGATGTTTTGTGTTATTAAATCAATGAGGCATAATCACTTTTTCCTTTTTATTAAAAACATGACATCCAGTGATGTGATTATTTCCATTTCTTTCCGGCGGTTTTCGTTTCTGAGTTTCTAGTCGTAAAGTCGACCTTCTGAAGCACCAGCTGAAACATTTGGACCACGAATTCCAGAGACGAACCAGTTTTGTTCACATGACTGACCTGAAATTCATGTAACAAGAACTGATGGCATCAGGTTCTTTACCCGCCTGTTGTAAGTTGTGCTTCTCTGCTAGTTTCCCGTTTCTAAGAACAAAATGTCTTCTGTGTTGGTTTTCCACCGGGTTCTGATTCGGGACTGAATTCTGTGTTTCCTTTAAATAAAAATAATTTAAGGAATGTGGTGACACCTAGATTTTATGATGTGGAATCTGTTGAAACTAACGTAACTAATATTGAACCGATGCAAAAATAACTCAATGACCCACATTTATCTTTTTAGATTTGAAACTTTTGTCTTTAAATTTTGCCTTACCAGCTTTTAATAGGGTGAATTTTTGGACCGTAGCTGCCTTTTCATTCACAGACAGCTTGGAAAAGAACCAGTTTTAAATTTTATCTTTAGGCTCTTTTTTTTTTTTTGCGAGGACACAATTTTTCCCCCTTTTTTTTATTTTGCAGAATATTGAAACATCTCAAAGATAACAGTTTTACTGGCAGAAGGTAGGATTGACGCAGATCCAGTCTTAGTAGCACCAGGACGGTGTCGGCTGTACGTTGCGTAGATTTTAAACGGAAATTGACTGAAACTGAACGTTAACATCCTGAGAGACGACAGAAAACAGCGTAACAAAGGTCTGCAGATTGTGATAAAGCTGAACAGCCATTTAATCCTCTTTGAGGAATTAAAAATCATTTAAAATTACTCTGAAACTGAGATGTTTTTTTCATTCGTCTCCATTGTTCTTGTGGAAGTGGATGTGTGAGAATAAATCACTGCGATCCAACAGCAGATTTAACTAGGGCTGGATAATATAGAAAAAAAACATTGATAAAATAGAAATCATATTGATCGATATCGATAATTATAAACAAATTAAAAACATTTTTTTTATTTTTTTAAGTAAAGTCCTGGCCGGTTTATTTTTAGATACAGACACAAACACTGAATTCAAACTCAACCCTTTAGTCAACCAACTTTTCACCAAAACTACAAGTTTTTAAAACAGAAAAAAGAACACATGCTCTCTGAACTCTCTAAAGGGGGCGGAGCTTCCTGGGTCTGCGTTGTGATTGGTTGGGAGGATGTAATGACTGTAATATTAACCTACATGGCTAGAATGAAAAAGGAAGGAAAACTTTTATTGAACTTTTTATTGACCATTTTCTATCATCGATACACGTCTACCGATCGATATTTATCGTTACTGAATTATCGTATCTTTAACGTCTGCAGGAGCTTCGATGTTCAGGTTCAGACCAGCCGACTGTTTGTGGAGCAGAAACTCTGTTTTTCTTATTCCCCCTCCTTTTTTTTTTTTCCTTTCATGTTTGAGGCGTCCAGAGATTCGACTGGAAAAAAAAAAAAGTAAAAACACGGCCCAGTTTCCAGATTTAGAGAAGGTTCCTCCTGCTGCTGTCAGGCTGCTGATATAAACCATCTGGAGGACGTCCAGGTTTCTCACGCAGGGTTCCTGGAAAGCAAACGCGCCTCTCTGTGCCGAGGATTCAGGACCGGCTGCTGGCTCCGGGTCGGACCTCAGAACCCGAGGAAGAGGAGGAGAGAGTCTCTGCTGCTCAGACGATGAAGGAGCAGAAACAGTTTGGGGTTTAAATCCAGCCTGATAAGGAGTCGACTTTACTTTTTAATGTAAATTAACACCAATGCTTCACATTTCTCTAAATACTCAAGTTTACTCACTTAAACCTCTTTTCAGAAGTGTCTCTTTTTTTAGTGTTTCTAAACATCAACCACAGATTTTTTTTTTCTACATCACACACTTTCTGTTTATTTCTGAAAACATTATTAATTGGCGAAATTCAGCTGCTTTTTGATCCTGTGTTAAAATGTCTAAAATTTTATTTTAATTCTCAGTTTCTCAAACAACACGACCCAAACAAAAGGTTTTTTTCTGAAAACGAGCTGAGCTGATTCATTTAGTGTTTAATTAATAAATTGGTGGAAAGGCTTTTTACTGAAATAAACTTCCTTGTATTGGAATTAAAATTATTTCATGAAAAACAATTATTTTTACCTTCATAAAACAAAAATCTAAATTATTTTACATTGAGTCTAAATCACCAAAATGTATTTTATTTACATTTCTAGGAAATGCTTAAACAGGCAGCAGCGTTTAAAAAAAAACAAATTCACTAAAATAAAATCATTAAATTAGTCGTTTCTATCAAACCGGCATAATTCATAAATAAAAGGAGAATTTTCTCCTGATTCTCATTTTCAATGCTTCAATTTTAATGTTTAAACTGTCGCTATATATATATATATATATATATATATATATATATATATATATATATATATATATTAGGGCTGGGCAAGTTAACGCGTTAATTTTGCGTTAATTCATTAGACTATTAACGGCGATATTTATTTTATCGCGCATTAACGCATGTTGCTCACATGCTTTCAGTCAGTGTCAGTCAGCAGGCGCGCTGACTGCAGCGCGCTGTCACGGCAGCACTCTCCCGCTCCCCCTCCCCTCTCGTACATGGCTCAGCGGCGCCAGCCAATCAGCACGCAGGCTCAGCCTGGCCCGCCCACTCAGCTCTCACACAAACTTAATACACAAACAGCTGAGAGAGACCGCAGCAGCGAAAAAACATGAACGGGGAAGTAGCACCGTTCGGCTTTATTTTAATACCGTAAATGAAATCAAGCTGTATGTTTTGTAAAAAGCCGGTTCATTTCAGTGGAAACACAACAAATTTATCTAAGCACGTGAAAAAACATGAAAACGTCGAGCCCCAGAAACGGAGAGAGGAGACGAAACTTCTGTCATTGCCCCGACAGACCCACAGATGTCTCTGACTGAGGCGTTTCAGTCCTCCAGGGAACATCCAGGTAGATCAGTGGATGGATGGATGGATGGATGGATGGATGGATGGATGGATGGATGGATGGATGGATGGATGGATGGATGTTACTGGAGCCCACACATAACATGTAATTAAGACCTTGATTGAAACATATAAGAGGTGGATTAGCGAAAAAACACTGAACATAACATTATTGTTATTATTATTATTATTATTATTATTATTATTATTATTATTATTATTATTATTATTATTATTTAATTGTAATAATAAAATAAAAAAACACAAAACCCAAAAGGTCAACAGTTTCATGATACATCAAGCTTAGGGACTGGCTAATATACAGCAGGTCAAAAAAGGCCATATTTTGGCTGCAGTGCTTGCTGTTCTCTTATGAAGAAAAGATCAACTAGTGCACTAAATTCAATAGATGGGTTGAAAATATCCAGTATAAAATAAGTGCTACAAATGTTACAACACTTTTGTTCATATGGCAGCAGAACATTAAAATAAAAGTGCTCTTTACACTACTTTTGAATTCATTCTTGGAGTTTGTAAATACAATGCGATTAATCGCGATTAATCGCGATTAATCAGGGCGATTAATCGCGATTAAATATTTTAATCGTTGCCCAGCCCTAATATATATATATATATATATATATATATATATATATATATATATATATATATATACATACTGCTTTATTTCTCTATTTAGATTTCCTGTTTATATTTATTTGCTGATTTTTTTTTTTTTCCCATAGTGAAAACACTTTTATTCAGAGAAAGCTTCAATTCACAAGGATTAGAAATAATAAAACTTATTAGTTGTTTGTATTTCCTAAATTTGTTGTAGGGAGATATTTTACAAGTTTAATCGTAAGAAAAAAAATCCTGAAATATAAGAAACTTCTACGTTTTTTATTTCAACCGCTGGTTTTGTAAAGGAAACAGAAAATTCACATTTTCCTCTGAGAAAGTTAAGATTTAATCTGTTAAATTGTTTGAGCTGCATTTATTACAACAGATAAAAATTACACAGCATCAACTTCAGTCATGAATAAAAGCGCAAATCTAATCTTTTTTTATGATGGGTTAAAAACCAAAAAGAACCATTTATTTTTTTCTGATCCTCCACCGAAGCTCCAGGAATCGTTCCCAGGAAACTTTGACTTCAGTCGCTGGTTAACCCTGAGATTTAATTTCCTCGCCTGTTTCTTTACTTCGGTTTCTGTCTCTGATGGTTTTATCTGTTTTTTCACGTCTTGGTGGAAAACTTTAAAACTTTGTCTCCAAACCTGTTGCCCAACTTGACTCTATTTTCATCTCTCTGTGCACCAGTTAAATCTTCAGATTAATTTTCCTTTGTATTTATTTTTTGGCTGCACTGATCATCAGCGCGTCAACATGTTCTGGGCCGGGATATCTTTTTAAGTTATTTGGTTTGTTTGGTTAAAAAGTAAAAAAATAAAAAAAAATAAAAACACAAAAGATGCCACCAAGAGTCCTGACATAACTTCTGCTTTAAATAAAACTTAATTTGTTAAAAGGAAAACGTCTGTTAGATTTTCGAGGCGTCTTTTGTTCATGATATCTCGTATAAAAACAAAAAGCAGAACATATGAATAAGACATTTGCAGGAGGGCGCTGCTTATCTGGCAGCAGAGAATGATTTTTGGGAAGTAAGAGCAGACGGATCCAGGAAGTGTTTATTTTAGCTGGTGTGAGCGCTCTGGATTATGTTAGCTCAGCAAAGATAAAGTTTACTTTCTATGACGCAACAACAATGTCAGAAGGTCAAAGCGGGCCTTTTCCCTTCAGCGGGTCTAAAGAAAATCAAAAGATCAGGCAGAAAAAAGCGAGACGTTAGAAAAGTAACAGAAGACGAAGAACGAGAAAACGTAGTGGAAGGACAAACTTAACAAAAGTCTGAATGTTTGCTGTGAAAACAAAGAGACAACAGCAGAAAAGGATTTGGCGTTAGGATGAGGCCCAGTCGTCCGTTTTCTTCTGATTCTGGAGGGTTTCCCTCCATTCGTGGTTTAAACATTCGTAACATTTGCTGATAGAAGGCAAACCAGCTGCTGAGGTTTCAACAACAGCGTGAAAACTAAACAGAACCAAGGAGCTGAAAACAAGAAACCAACGTAGGAATTTAATTCTGAGACAAAAGATTTTTTTGTGCTATTGTTTGAAATGAATTCTGGTTCTAGATTTAAACTGGACACATGAGCTTTAGTCTTGAACTGAACCCATTAAATTAAGCTTGGAGCTAAAGTCTGGAATAAAGAGAGACGATCAAACCCTAAACCTCAGGAACTAACCTGGACCTTCGTTTAGGAGCTAAAGTCAGGGTGGTGGTGCTGGGTCCCGGGTTCAACTCCCCGACCCCTCCTGCATCTCCTTCCCATCTCGTCTCACTCCACTTTCAAATACACTACAAAAACAACTAAAAACAAGTAAAATTTTCTTAAAATCAGTGCATTTGTCCTTGATTTGAGGAGGTAAATAAGATTATTTGCCAATGGAATGAGTATTTTTACCGCTAAAATCAGATATTTAGATATAATGCACTTGAAATAAGTTGATGCAGATGAGTTTTTCCTATTTTAAGTGCAAAAATCTTATTCAATTGGCAGATTATCTTGTTTACCTGCTCAAATAAAGTACAAATACACTAATTTCAAGAAAATTGTAATTTATTTTAGTTGTGTTTTTGCAGTGGCACCAGTGGCAAAGCTAAAGTCTTGAACTAAGTTTTCAAATTAACCTGGAAAAATAAAGTTCTGCACCTAAATTCTAACAATTATCTCAGAAAATCAAATCTTCTGGAGGACTCCATGTAATTTCTGGACTTGGGTCTACTTATAAACTCTAGAATAAAACTCGCTATAATCTGAAAAGCTACATTTAGGGTGTATTTCTAACCTCTCAGGTTAAACTCTGTTATCAAAATCTAGATCTCCAGTCAAACAAAACCCAGAAAAGTCTGAGACTGAGATTAAATTCAAAAAAACAAAGTTAAGGAGAAAATTCTAACAAAATTATGAAAATAAAATCTGGAACAAGGCTCTCGAATTAAACCTTGAAACCAAGATGATGAACTGAACCCAAAAACTAAACCTCAGAACCAGAAACTAAAATCCAGAACTGAACTCTTGATCTAAAATCTGGAGCCAAGTCTGAAACTAAACCCCAAAAGTTTTATGTGAACTCCAGAATTAGCAAAGCAGTGTTGTTACCTTCTGGTTGCATCGAGATTCCCACTTTTAGATATCCTTGGCCTATATGTTCCAACATTCAGACTGAATTAAATTAATGTTAAGCGTAATTTCCACGTTCTCCAGAGTTTCAATCTACTCCTACAATGCTTCCATTTCAAGCACTTTGTTATTTGATATTCGTGGTCTTATATTTTCCTCAATAATTTCGTCACTAAGTCACGTATGCAATTTAATAACTGTAAAGTTTTCTGGAGCGAAAACATAAATAGAATTTAAGATTCATAAAATTAAATAAACCGTTTTAGCTAAACTGCGACTAAAAACCTAAATTAAATCGAGAATTATGTTCTCAGGACCACATTTTGGAAAGAAATTCAGGAGTTGAACTTTAAAGATAAACTTTAGTCTCTGATGCACAAAAAGATCTTAATCTTTCTTTGGTGTTAGACGTAAAGCCACCAGAGAGTCGCCTTGTTGCCGTTTTAGTCCAGATTTGACGGTTAGACGACAAAAGACGACCGTTTAGCTGCTGCTCACATTAAAGAAGAGGCAATACTTATGTGCCGTGGAGCAGATACATAAAAAGAGCCAGTTAACTCCATTAAATAAATGTATTTACTATTAAACATAGGGACACGGCCCTAAAAGACAAAAATCAAACAACAATAGTGGGAAGTTTTGGTGTCCAAGCCATGCAAAGCAGGCTGGATAAACAAAAACAAACTATTTAACCCATTAAAAGGACAGCAGGATGCAGTCAATCTAAAACCAGAACATGAAAATTAAATTAATACCAAACACTTCATAATACAAAATATTTAATATTTCAAATTATTCAACAGCTCCAAGATTTGGGAGGTTTGTCAGTGACCTTTTTATAATACTGACTAAAGGGGATGATGTATGTTCTGATAGATTTATTATTCCAGCTGGAAAATGCTTTGCTTCTACAAAAAAAAAACAACAACTGTGTGATATGAACCCGTCTGTGCGAAGCGTTTAGTTGTGTCGGAACAACACAAAGATTTAAAAGGTTAGTTTGGTTGGAGGCCGCGGTCAATGTCGGCGTTTTTAAATCCAGGTCCGTTCTGGCGCAACGTGAAAGATGTTCAGGTTGGAACGTCCTCGACTTCTGGTTCTTAGAAATCTCAGAGGAGTAAAAAAAAAAATCAATGGGCCGAGTTTTCTTAAAACATTGATTTGGACTTTTTGTCCAAGAGGTCCCTGCTTCCAGAGTTTGTCCCCAGACCATAAACCAGCTCACTGTTTTGTTGGTTTCCCAGAAAAACATCTAAACTTTCTGAGATGTAGACGAGGAGGAAGCAACCAGAGGGGCTTTATTTTCAGACGACTCGTGTTTGTAGTTTCAGAGCACAACCACTGAGCTATATTATACACTGGAGTGCTGATTTTGCTGAAAAACTGAAGTCACTGGCCGCCATCTTGCTACTCCCTACTCTCACAGAATCCCATAGGATTTGGTTGCAACAACAAGCAGTTTTCTGGCTGAGTGAAAACGTTTCACAGGTAATTCTACAGTCAGTGGATGTACTAACACTATCAACTACTAGGAAATTAGGTGCTGAAATATTTTACTTGTTATTCATATTAAATATATATATGTATATATAAGTATGTTTATATGTATATATGTATACATATATGTAAATATATGTCTTTGTATATTGTTATTTAGATTTTTATAAATGTTATATATACATAAATGAATAAAATGCAAAATATTTCAGCACATGACTTTCTCAGTACTTGATAGTTTTAGAACATAACATAAAACTATATGGCATTTGACATTTTTAAAGTCTTAAGCCCCCCTGAACATGAGAAAATCCTCGTTATTCGATGCTGTAGCGCACATATTCCCTGGTTACTGGAGGGAAATAGGGAGTACCAATATGGCGGCTGGTGGCTTCACAGCGACTAACAGCGGCGATTAGCACTCCAGTGTATTATTATAGCTCAGTGGGCACAGCCGCGCTTTTTTAAAATGCTGTTTCAGAGATTGCCTGCAGTTAAATGTTCATAATGCACAAAGAGGAACGAGCTGAAATAGTTGCACTCACGAGGAAGGGCGATTTATGAGCCTGTTGTAGGAAAATCTTCCCTCTTTTCTAAATATTTAAAATTTTGGGAGAATAGATAGTTCAGAAAATATCCCTTTTAACCACAAACAAATGTAATATTGTTTCAAAATGTTCTAATTTTCCAGAAACGTATCCAAGTTTTAAGGCCTTTAAAACAAACACCGTAACACAGATATTTATGAATAAATTGTGGTTTCATTGATGGTCTTCCCATCCTTTTAGAGACAAGAATGCCTTCAGAAGTTTTGGAAGGCGTCTTCAAACATTTATTTAATTTCCATAAAGATCTAAAATGTCCCTAAAAGCAGTGGTCAAAAATATAATTTTTAAAATATTTCTTATTTTCACCAAACTTGTTAATGATTAATGTTTCTAAGGGGGTTAAAAACGTTTTTACTCTATAGTTATTTCTGAAGATGCGGACATAGAAGTGTCAGAAGGCGATAAATATGAACATCAGTGCAATCAGATGCTTAAAAATATCTCCCACTTTTATAATGAATATACTTTCAAAATGCCTTCATATTAAATATTTTCTGTCACAGCTGAAATGTCTGTTAAACTAAAAATTGAGTTTCTTACTTCACAAAATGCTGCAACTTGACAATGAAAAGGTGCAAAATTTGCCCATTTTTTCCGAAAGATACATTTTTTATATAGATAAGCTCCAAAAATGCGTTCCCTTTCTGACAAAGTGCTCATTAGGGACTTTTATGGGGTAAAACAGAACGGCGAGGCGGTGACTTGTCCATGCTTGGTCTGTTTTTAATAATGACCTCAGAGTTCCTCCTGGTTTTCTCTCAGTCTGGAGGATTTTTCGGGGGCATCTGAGGCCCGTTGCAGGCTCAGTTAACCTCGTTAGCAAACAGGTCTCTAACTTTCCACAGGAAAGTGCTGAGAGTCAGGTGTGGCTTTGAGGTTCTGTGGCTTTTGGGTCGAACCGGGCCTCAGGATTCTCCCTCCTGACTCCCTGAGACAGCTGAGCTCAGTCTGTGATTTCCTCCCGCACAAGTCCACGAGTGTTTTCTGCCTGGAAACTGGTTTTTATGGATGGACCGCCCGTGTTTGTGTTGCTTTTTCCCCCCTTTTTTTTTTTTTTTAAAGTCCACAACCTCAGTGAACCTCGAAGCCAGAATGAACTCACGTCACCCTGCCTGCTGCTGCCAGATCCAGATCCTGCCCCGGTCCCTTGCCTGCGGCGTAGAACCCACACCCCCTCGCCGCTGGTGTTAAAGGTGCGCCGACTGTCAGGTGAAGTCGGGAGCGCAGGTGATGCCTCTCATCAAACGCATCATCATTAAGCTCTTTGTCTCACAGAGAAACCACCACCCTTCATCCCATCTTCCTCCTTGTTTGTCCATGATGGTGATGATGATGATAGTGACACCCCCCCCCCCCCTCCCCTCCTCACATGCTGCACCTTAAAGGGTTAACATGCAGCTTCAACAAAGGAGTGGGTGCATGGCCAGCCCTGTGCACGAGCCTGGGTGAGGAAAAAGGGGGGAGAATGACGATGGGGGAGGGGGGTGGGTGCTCTGGCTGCCTTTTAGCCCCGCCCTGAAATTCTTCACTGGAGAGGCTGTTTACAACCTCCCCACTCTGGAGTCCCTGGGTTCATTGGCCTGGTGGGGAGGGGGCGAGCCACAGGCAGGAAAAACGGTGCAGGAAAAAGACAATAAGGAAATATGCCCGGGGGGGGGGGGCCTCCAGAGCTGCAGGACCTCGGCTCTCTCTTTTGTCTCACCTTCACTCCTCATTTCCACTTTAACGACGGATTTTTAACGTGCAGGAGAACGAGACGGAGCATGCACACTCGCCGTCCCTGCAGCCCCCGTTAAAAAAAAGCCCGTTAACTCGTGGACCGCCGTCACCCTGCAGCAGGATTCCTGCATGTAAACACAAGCGGGACTCGTGTTGTTTTGTCTGCAGGCGGAGCCGCAGCCTCGGCTTCTGACTCCTTCAGGGGACAAAAAAACACTTTCAGCTGTTGTCATACGTGTGCGTTTTGTTGCTGTCCAGTAACGTGTTCGTGTGTCACACCCACCTCCTCCTGCAAATGCATGTTCTCATAGCCACGTCAGTCTAAAATTTCATTATGCCAGTTCTATCAGATCTTTTCTTGCTTAAATTGATTAAGGAGCTGTAAAACCAAATTTCTACTCTTTTTGCTTTTTTTGTCATACTTTAATGTTTCAGGTCATCAAACAAATAATCAAATTAGACAAAGATAATCTGAGTGAATACAAAAAGCTGTTTTCAGATAATACTTTCTCTTTTTACAGGATGATAAGGACTCAAATCAACTTTTCCTACGGAAAAAAAAGTAATTTCCTCCCTTGTTAAACTGTAAATAACTTTGATAAACACCAACACCTTTATTTTCACCAGCCCTACTTCCCAGGCTTGATTATTGCCAGACCAGTGGAGTCGATAAATCACTTAAACAGAACCTGTCTGCCAACATGAAGTAGGCAAAGATGTCTCAAAAAAAACAAAAACATATTCAATATTCTGTGAAGTGGCAAGACTAAAATGGAAGTTTTTAGAAGGTGTGAGTCTCATTACATCTCTAGTAGCACTACCACAGTTCGATGGTCAGTGAGACCCGGATCTGCGTCATGCAAAGATTAAACCATTTATTTATATGGCTTATCCTCATTTATAAAGCTGTCTGCATTCAGACACGTGCTTAACATTTTAAATAGTCAACGATCTGAATGCCAATGTTCTGTTTGATGGATTATTTAATTACACTGCTGAATATGTTAATGCTTGTTATTGGACTTTTCATTGGACTAGTCAAAGTCTGTAACTAAATCCAGGTCATTCTTGCTGGAAAACTCTTCGGTGCTGCTCAATTAATACAATTCTGCAAAGCAGAGTGGGCTAAACTTCCTCCCCAGAGATGTTAAAGACTCATCATCACTAGTTGTCACGATGGTTGAAGGCTGGAACAACCAGTTATCAGCTTTAAGCCAATTACTGCATCACTTATCACATATTACCTACTAACTAGATAAATACAATCATTATTTGAAAAGAGCTTTTTGGATTAACTCTGGTGATTTTTGCCTGATCTTAAAATGTATTTGTTAATCTGAGACAATTGAGTGGGAGACAAAGCAAAATCCGAATCATTATGAAAGGAACATCCTCCCATCATTCAACGTTCCTCCTCATCGCTTCTTATGCAGTCTGAAGCTAAAATATTGTATTTATTGTAACAAATGCAGTTGTTGCTGAATGTGTGTTCACAGAACACGGAATAAAGTTGAGATGTAACGGATGTAACATATACTGATCCTTTGTTATTGTCTGTGTTTGGTGAGCTTTAGCCTTTCTAACTAATGTAATTACGGATAAACACCAAACCCAAGCCCGTCTGTGAGCGTCTTTGTGTCATTAAAACCGGATCCGAGTCTATTTCTTCATTTTCCGATCTGAATTTGCAGATTATTTCCTGTTTCTGTGGCGCTCATTGTGTCTCACAGGCTGTCGCGCGCGTTCCCGCGGTTTTTTTTTTTTTTTTTTTTCGCGGGCTCGTCTCCCCCCCTCCCTCCCTCCTCTTCCCCCCCACATCGCACGCGCTGCCGGGTTCACCGGGTTTACTCTGACACCGCTGACTCCGCGGCCACGCCCCCCGCCGGCCACGCACCCCGCCTCGGACCAATCGCCTGCCGACCACGTATTGATCACGCACCGCCTCGCTGCTGATTGGCCGCCGCCCGCTACACCTTTAGCTGTGATTGGCTGCGTGTTACCACCCGCCAGACTTGCTCTGAATTTCGTTTCTGTGTTGTGTTTTTTTTTTTTTTTTTTTTTTTTTTCCTCGGCTGCTCACAGCTGAACCGAGGCTCGGTCTGCAGGCAGAACCACGGCAGCTCCGAACTCACTGCTCTCCTCTTCGCTCTCCTCATGCGGAGCTCCGCGGCAGAGAGCTCCTGTCAGGTGAGTCCGGTCCACCCCCTCCCTGTTCGGCCCGGCACACTGGTGGGTTTTTATTTTTTATTTTATTTTATCGTTTTATTTATTATTTTTTTGTTAAGTGGTCCGGTCTTCTGCCCCGGACCGAGATCCGCTCTGGTTCTGCTCTGCTCCGGCCGCGTTGCAGCGCTGCCTGCCGGTTTATCTGAGGTCACAGTGAACCCGATGAACCCCCTCTTGTGTGTGCGCGCGCACGTGTGTGTTGGTTTTTGTGTGCGGATGCAGGATCGCACGTGCCTGTGTCACGCGCGTGCGCCCTAACAACAGTTGCATCCCCTGCAATGCATCCATCGCTGCATCGGAAAGTTTGCAGGTGTTGGTCTGGTTGTTGAAGGTGCCGCCGGTTCGGTTCCGTTTGTCTCCTCGTCGTCAAAACATCTTCCCAAGTATCCGCCTCTCATCAGACGCTTTCTTTCTTTGTTTGTTTTTTTCCCCCCTTAAAGTGAATTAATCCGCCTCAGTCAGACTAGCTTTGGTTAAATAATGAACGTTTTTAATTAATAAGGATGTTGGAGTTGGTGATGAAAGACCAAAATGTGTTTATTTGAGATTTATTAATGTCTAATGAGACAATTAACTGAGGGATTTGAAAAAAAAATATATATATATATATATATATATATATATATATATATATATATATATATATATTTAAATATTTGTTGCAGATGTGAAGAGTCTTTGTTTAGAATAAATGATGTAAGATCAATTTCTGGGGTAGTAAATTAGAAAATTAGTCTCATAATGTGCAGAATGGGATTATTATTGTTATTATTGTTCTGATCAGACCTCTTTAAAAGTGTGGGCTGCATCAGGGACTCACGTCCGGGGTCAGTCTGCCGTGAAAGCTGCCCCTGAAAACAAAGACGGGGCAGCCGTGGGCAGCCCACGCCTGGGACACAACAAAAACACGGAGGAGGAGGAGGACACGGAGGAGCCGCGCTGTGGTCCGCGTCTCTTCACCCGTGTGATGGATCGGTTGCCAAAGCGACTTTAATGTGTGAATGAATCCGTGTTGTTTATAATCGGGTGGTGCGTTCGCGTGATGCTGGGAAACGGGAGTTTCTGTTTCTGCTTGTTGCAGATTGACTTTGTTTTGTTTGACTTCCTGTTGTTATCTCGCTCTCTCTCTCTCTCTCTCTCTCTCCGGGTGAGTCAGTCCATGTGAAATGGGTGGAGGGGGCGTGTCCTGTTTTAGGGGGCGTGGTCATCTATTCTGGGTGCAGGGAGGGTCCCCTTTAGCTTTTGTGAAACACAGCAGAGGGAGGGGAGTCTCTCTCTCTCTCTCTCCTCCACCCTTCCTGCCTGTGCAGCTGAGCTTTTGCTGCACCAGGTCCAAGTCGGCCAAAACACCCTGAAGCTCCTTTGTCCCCGAGTCACCTCCCCAAAAAACTGCTCCCTCGGCTTATTTGCTGATTATTTATATCTCGTTATTTCATAAACGGCCCCCGGTTCTGCCTGGTGTGGCGCTTCCGGCTTCAGGAGCAAGCGGGGGGGAAGCAGTGAGATCATAGGTAATTAGATGGGTGGTGTGCGCCCTCGTTCCCAAAGGAAGGAGTGAGCAGGCTGGAAAACAGACTCCCTGCAGCCGCCTGGTGCATTCAGGTCATGACGGAGCGAGGCGATGGGAACAATTGTCTTCTTTTAATCCAGATTTTCTTTGTTTTCAGTGAGAATCCGAACCATTCAGAACTAATTGTTGGCCAAAGCTTAACCTCTGAAAGCCATGCTGTAGAAATAGATCTAGTGTTCTTGTAATAACAACACAATAAAATTAATAGTTTCATTTTTTTTTGTCTTCAAAGAAAACCCTCAGCACTGCAACTGTTAAAAAAGTTAAACTTACAACGTTTTATAGTGAAATTTAATGTATCGTTGGTTCTCAAGGGTTTTTACACAGTCCGTATAAATCTGGAGACGTTATGAGATTCAGAGGAATTTCCACCTACAAATCCGTCCTTTCATAATGTGTTAATTAGTCCCGATATGCCCAACCAACCAGACATCTGTCCATCCACACATCTTCCAAATTGTCTAAAAAATAAAAGATTAACATAAATGTTAGTAAATTTAAAATAATCTGATAAATTAGTTTTTTTTTCTTGTCATTTTCCTCATTCGCTTCATCTCACTGCTCCAGAATTACCTGATTCCAGGGTGCCGTATACTTTTTCAACACCAGGGGTCGCTGTAATATGAAGAAATTGGTTTTGCAAAAAAAGGGGGCTGGATGAGATTTTATTAAACCTGATAGATTTTGAACCTCGCCGTTGGGGGTTTCCTTGTAAAGGTGGTTAAAATTGGCAGACGTGGGCGTGGCTTTAAAGTAAATAAGCATGTTCTGAGTTTTATTTATTTTTTTATAGCACAGTTAGTATGAGACATTGTCAAACAACTTTAATCTGTAGTCTGTTGCTCGGCTTGTTGAACAGTCCAGAATATCGGCTAATATGAGCAGGAGAGCTGTCGTTATAGAAAGTCTTCGTCAAACTAGACGAGCCTAAACTGACCTCCCGATCTCCTTCAGGTCGATCTCGTGGACAAAGACGCGGCGGCGCTGGCGGCCATGATGGAGCAGAAGCCGTGCATCGAGTACCACGACCTGGAGGCCGCCGAGGCGCTCGTCAGCATGAGCTTCTGGTGTCAGCGGCCCCCGAAGCCCCGCCCACTGACCCCCACCTCAGACTCCTGCGACTCCATGCAGCTCCAGCAGGAGGGAGGCGACGCTCCCAAAGACATGGTGGCGCTGTCCTCGCTGGTAAGAAAACGAGGCGTGAGAACGCCGTCGACTGTCGCCGACTCCTGATGCGTGTAACAACAGGGTCGTTCTCTTTCAGTGCATGACTCCGCCTCACAGTCCGAGCTTCGCCGAGGCGTCCACCACCACTGTCCTCACCACCACCTCCGCCCTAAGCCCCGCCTCCAGGCAGCTCCTGCTCCGCCCCACCTGCCCCCCGCTGCCTTGCTCCTCCCCCGTCTCCGCGGAGATCTCCACACCTCCTGCCGAGTCCTCCTGCAAGGCGATGGCCACCAGCGTCATCCGCCACACCGCCGACAACCTCGGCGTTCCCGCGCCGCCGCCCGCCGCCTCCACGCCGCCTCAACCGAAAACCCCAGAGTCGCCTCCCGTGGAGAAGAACGCGCCTCCTCCATCCTCGCCGGTGCATTCTGCTTCGCCGTCTTCCTCTGCGGTTCCCTCCTCTCCGGTTCTGTGTCAGGTCTTCCCCGTCACCAGCCAGACGGGAATGATTTCGGCCTTCGTGCAGGCGCCGGTTCAGGTACAGACTCAGTGTGGACCCAAGCCCATCCTGCCCCAGTCCCCGCCCCCTACCTTCACTCAACCCCTGCTGGTTGGCTCCGCCGTGCCGCAGGGGGCCGTCATGTTCGTGGTGCCCCAGGGACCCATGTCACAGACGGCGCAGGGCCCCCAGACTGTAATGACCCTGGGCAACACCAAGCTCCTCCCCCTGGCCCCCGCCCCGGTCTATATGCCGTCGGGAAGCGGCGGCGGCGCCTCACAGGCGGACTTCTCCCGCAGACGGAACTACGTGTGCACCTTCCCCGGCTGCAAGAAGACTTACTTCAAGAGTTCACACCTGAAGGCTCACCTGCGCACCCACACAGGTCCGAGGCAGACACCGAGCAGGAAACGCTGCAAAAACAGAACTAAAAACAAGTTAAAATTTTCTTGAAATTAGTGTATTTGTAGGAGAAAAAAAAGGGAAAAAAGAGGGAAAAAAAGAAAAAGGAAAAAGAAAAAAGAAAAAAAAGAAATTAGTGTATTTGTAGGAGAAAAAAGGGAAAAAAGAGGGAAAAAAAGAAAGGAAAAAAAGAAAAAAAAAGGAAAAAAAAGAAAAAGGAAAAAAAGAAAAAAAAAAAAGGAAAAAAAAGAAAAAAAAGCATTAGTGTATTTGTAGGAGCGGAAAAAAAGGGACAAAAAGAAAAAAAGGGAAAAAATAGAAGGAAAAAAAAGGAAAAAAGAAATTAGTGTATTTGTACTTTTATTTGAGCAGGTAAATAAGATAAGCCAATGGAATAAGATTTTTGCACTTAAAATAGGAAGAACTCATCTCCATCAATATTTCAAGTGCAGGATGTCTAATTAGACTTAGACTTTCTTTATTGTCATTTTGTTTGCACAGAGTGCATACAGAATGAAATGTAGTTTTCATACAGCTCAGAAAAAATTGCAGTAACTCTACAGGATACGTTGCTGTGAATTTACAGTACAGGATTAAAATGCAGTAATAAATTGCAGTAATTTACAGGATAAATTCCAATTGATTTCCGGATAAAGTGCAGCGGTGATTTAACAGTAGACAGTTGAAATGTAATGTAAATTATCTTATTTTAGGGGTAAAATTACGCTTTCCATTGGCAGATAGTCTTATTTACCTGCTCAAATCAGGGACAAATACACTAATTTTAAGAAAATTCTACTTATTTTTAGTTCTGTTGTTGCAGTGCAGTGAGCGTTCTCAGATTCTGGTCGCTCTCTTACTGACCTGTTAGTTTTTTTTTGTTGTTTTTTTTTGCAGGTGAAAAGCCGTTCAGCTGCCACTGGGAAGGCTGCGACAAGCGGTTCGCCCGCTCCGACGAGCTTTCCCGCCACCGCCGGACGCACACGGGCGAGAAGAAGTTCGTCTGCACCGTGTGCGAGCGCCGCTTCATGCGCAGCGACCACTTGACCAAACACGCTCGGCGGCACATGAGCGCCAAAAGGGCGTCGTCGTGGCCCACAGAACCCAGGGACCTCGCGAAAGGAGCCGCGCCCAAGGGCCAAAACAAGGGCCCCACACTTCCTCTTGGCATGCTGGTCCCTACCGCCAACTGAGCGGCGCAGGGCCACCTCAGGACTCCAAGGGTCAGCTCCATCAGGAGCGTCTTCAGGCCCCCCGTCTACGTTTACAAGACATCAGAACAGGGTCCGAACATCCTGGCGAACTCAGATCAAGAACTTCCTGTAAAGACGTCCGTCCTCGTTTGTGACGGAAGGAGCTCCGCAATCCTTTAATCAGACCGGAGCGCCGCTCCGTCTACGCACCACGGTCACTCAAGACGTTTTTAAAAAAATATTCGTACAAGATCCGAGTGCTGCCATAACCCGGACACACAGCTTTTCCGCTCTACTCAGGACATTTAACCACCACAACCACAAAACTCACTGCAAAGGGAAGGAGAAGGACACGAAGGCTGCTACTCATCCACCAACA
Organism: Fundulus heteroclitus; assembly: GCF_011125445.2. Lineage (NCBI taxonomy): Eukaryota > Metazoa > Chordata > Actinopteri > Cyprinodontiformes > Fundulidae > Fundulus > Fundulus heteroclitus. Next base: position 2,897,037 of record NW_023396770.1, read on the forward strand.
GAAACCAACAAAAACCTGACTTTGCACTGGATTTTTAAAAAATAAAAATCTTACCTGTTTTTATACTATCTCCATGTACAATGTTTACTTCATGTGTATATGTCACATTTAGCAAAATGTATGCACACGGTTTATTGTTTGCCAAAGCTTCTGTATCGTGCTTCTGTTACTAGCCGACTTCTGTTTGTTTGACTGTACATATTGTAAATATACTGATATCTTTATGAATGTTACATGTATTCCAGTCTCCATTTATTGACAATACAATTTATTGATATTTTTAAAAATGTCAGTGGACAGTATTCATCACTGTGATACTACCTATATTTGCTTTATTCATTATTATTATTATTATTATTATTTTTATTTAACATTCTTTGTTGAAGAAAAGTGCTGTTTTTAATATCTTGATTTGGCCCATAGTGTAGCCAGTAAGAATACCTCATGTTCTTAAATGTTATTCTTAACAATAACAGTTTATATCAGAGTAATCCCATTTCCATACATTTGTTTGTTGACCACAGTGAACAATATAGCTTTTATAATAAAACTTTACAGTGAAATTCTTCCTTGTTTTGGTGTTTTTGTCGCGTATAAGTAGGGAAGATGAGAATTTAGTCATTTTTTTGCATTATATTTTCAATAGAATAAGAAACATTTTATAAGCTACCTACATTTACAGTATGATTAAAATATTATACACTGTAGATATAACACTTTATTGCAGTTAAAAACTAAACCAAATATACTTAGAATTAGAGACTTAGACAGACTTAGACAAATTTGTCATTTTGTACGCACAAAGTGCGTACAGAACAAAATTTCGTTTGCATACAGCTTGAAAAATCACAGTAAATTGCAGCAAATTTCAGGATACGGTGCAGCAGTGATTTATGTAAACAATTAAAATGTAAACTATGTAAACAATGCAGGGGAAATAGACAGTGTGCGATTCACAGTGTACAGGTGAGTATTTAAAAACCGTTTAATATACAAATGTGATACAGTGTCCATTTTGTGGCTTCAGCAATACATCACAGCAATACATCACAATTGCAAGCAAGTAATGCAACAATAAAAGTCACGATTCTTCAGAAATAATAGCAATACATTATTTTACAAATAAACACAAAAGTAGGAATTATTTGCTATATTCAGCCTAACTGAAAACCTTTAAATTGGTCTAAAACTCAATGAAACTGTGAGTGTGAAGAGGCTGGGAAGAGAATCGATTCATTCTGCCCTGTAGTCGTGGTTTCCAACTGGAAACATCTCGGTATCTTGTTACCATGTGATGGCATTATGAAACAGGAGATGAATAAATCGTGAAGTTGTCAGAGGCGTTGCTCCTTTAGCAACCAAAACATATAAACAGATGAGCTTGGTGAATTATGTGTTGCTGAAACATAAAGGCAGCAACTGCAAAAGTACAATCACAACCTAACAGGTCAATCTCAAAGACCTACACTAAGTCTGATAGTTAAGAATAGAATCTGATGGTTTCTACATTAGATGGTAATAGAGGATGATCTGCCTCCCCTGATGATGTCACAGCCAACAGAACGCCAGACCAGGTGTACCTTCTATGAAGAGAAAGATGACAGAGAACAAAAAGGTAAAAGCTGATTTTTATACACATGAGGCTATGGAAGTGATTGGAACGCCTGGTCGGAATCAGAATCAACTTTATTTTCCAAGTTTGTGGGTAAAAACAAGGAATTTGACTTCATATTTCCAATGATTGTATCATTAAAAAAATCAAGCAGACAAGTAAACACCAAGCAGAACAGCAAACTACAATCTATAACCAAAATAAATTTCAGGGAAAAGGTAAAAACAGGGGCAGTAAATACAGGAGAGTATTTTTTTCTCCATACATATCTGTTACTTTATATATGTTCTTTTTTTCTCTTAGCAGAGTATCTGGCTACTCTGATCATAAGGTGTTCACCAGAGACACAGCCTGGGGATAGAAACTGGCTCTTGTGTCGGCTCACATTAGCTATCTGCAATCTGTAGCACCGACCCAAAGATAAAAGTGTTGTTGGGTCGACAGTCACTTTAGCTGCCCTTCTGCTGGACCTGTACAGATCATGAATGGATGGAAGGTCAAGCCCTGATGACTGCAGCTCTGATTGTTCGTTGGAGTTTGGACCTTTCAAGCTTTGTAGATGAGCTGAACTGAGCACCTGCGATAAACTGACAACCTGTCCACGGTGTACCCCGTCTCTCGCCCATTGACAGCTGGAGATAGGCACCAGCACCCCTCACGAACCCACAAAGGATAGACGTGATGGATGGAAGGATGGATGGATGGATGGATGGATGGATGGGTAAACTGAGCACAAGACGGACTGAATGATGGCAGTCTAGAAAATGATCAGTAGCTCCTTAGGATGGTTGAATTTCTTAAGTTACCACAAGAAGTCCAGTCTCTACTGGACCTTCTCACAGATGGTGTCAATGTGTGAGGACCATCTCAGGTCCTGAGAGAGGGTGGTTCCTATAACCGGAAGTGATCCACAGTAGACGCAGCGTTGTTGAGGATAATTCTCCTGAAGTCCAACGTTGTTGCATGTTTAGGTGTTGTAGTCAAGTCACTATGCCTCGAGTCAGAGTCCAGGTTCGAGTCTCCAGTGTTCAAGTCCAAGTCATTTAAAAAAATCCGAGTCGAGTCACTATTGATCCAAGTCGAGTCCTTATTGATCAAGTCGAGTCCAAGTTCCGCACTAAAGTAAGCATAGCCTACATGTTTTTAAACTAAAAAAAAAATCCACATAGCTGTGGTGTCGCAGTGGTAATTTAGATATTAAAATCATGCCCCAAATCATATTCTAATGACAAATTAAAATTATAGCCTAATGATATAAAAAAAAGTCGAGTCTTTTTCTTAATTTCCGAGTCAGAATGATCTGAATGTAGGAGTCCGAGTCCAAGCTCGAGTCATCAGTGCTCAAGTCCAAGTCAAGTCACGAGTCTCTAAATTTAGCTAATGACTCGGACTCGAGTTCGAGTCTTGGACTCGAGTACTACAACACTGGCTCTAAGTGGTTCTGACCACACCAGTGGACCAGCTGATCCACCTCCTGTCTGTATGGGAACTCACCGCCGTCCTGGATTAGACCAACGACAGTGGTGTCGTTTACAAACTTCAGGAGTTTCACAGACGGGTCCAATGAGGTGAAACTATTTGTACGAAGAGAGAAAAGAGGTGGGGCTCGATCCTGTGTGTGAGAAGATGCTCCACAGCCTCACCTGCTGCTAATTATAATTTTTTTTATATAAGATGGCAAATTCTTGGCTATTTCAGAATTATCTAATAAACACAATATCATATTTGTCTTTTCAATGCTGCTGCTATTATTATTAAAAGATAATTGCTGATTCACATTTAATTGTCTTTATTAGTTTATTTATTAAATGATTACTGGGGAAAGCCTATTTATGCTAGCATATAAGAGAAATATCACCTTCAACTTGCAAAGCAGTGTCCTCTACCGATACCTGTTTTAACTTTTTTATTTAATTTTTTCTCTGCAATTAGTCTGTTTGCACTTAATTTTTGTTGTTACACTTGTCTTTTGCCCTTTGTTTTGTCTTCTAGCAGATTAACAAATACAAAATATGGCAAAAAAAAAAATCCTAATCCTTCAAGTGTACACCTGCGTAAGAGCTTCCAGGTTTTTGTAGCTTTGTCATTAAAGAGTTAAACTGAAACACACAAACTACAGATAATTCACCTTTCTGGGCTGCAGAGCCTTATATAAACAGCGTCCCGTTTATGACCGCAGAACTCTGACGTATGCAGTTACACAACCGTGGCTCCGCTGCTCTCTCCCCGCACCACCCGGTAACAACCGCCGTCCAATCCGGGGCCCGCGCTGAGGGGGCGTGACCAATGGGAGGCCAGGGAGGCGTGTGATTGAGACTCCGTGTCTCCGCCTATTTGCCTTACTGACCGACATTCAGCTGCAGCCAAAGAGAGCGAGGGAAGCTAAACAAAAATAACGCGGAGTCTGGTCTGGGTTGCATTATGCGGGAAACAGCGACAACATGTGGCAAATTTGTGGTACTGCAGACGTAACAACCTTGAGTCACATGAGCAGGTACAGCTCAAAATATTACAACATAATTGTTTTTTTTATATATAATTAATGTAATTCATTCAATAGGATAAGTATTGAATAGATGTATGTTACAGTATATCTATGATACTTTCTCTAAATAGGCCCATGTTTGGTACATTGAAAACCCTTTTCGATTGATCAGATGTATATTTTAGTTTTCTGAGCGACTGAACTTTAGAAAGCAAAGCCACATGTAAAAGGGATTCACGCTTTCCAAAAAGCTAAACTTTTGTCTCATTAATCCACAGAACATTTTGCCAAAAGTATTGAGGATCATCAAGATGTTTTTTGATAAATGTGAGATGGGCCTTTGTGTAATTTTGGCTCAGCAGTGGTTCTGGCCCTGGAACTTCACCATGGATGTGATTTCAGCTCAGTGTCTAATTGTCGAATTATGACCTTAAATGGGGCTGTGAAGCTGGTGGTGCATAAAATGTCACTTTGGGCTGTTTTGTGACCTCCTGGATGAGCTGTAGGAGTAACTTTGGTAGACACCCATGAACCACAGACACGTCTTGCTGCAGGTACAGACCCGTGGTCTAGAGAAACATTGGAATCATAAGCTCTTTCTTTATAGTTATATGACAAAACCAGTCAGAGTATTGTTAAGATGCTCTTTTACCCTTGTTTGGAAAAGTCCTAGTAATTACATTACAAAAGAGTGTTGTTATGAACAGTTGGTGAGTCAGCTGTTTGTTTGTTTTTTCTTTACTCTTTTATTATTATTATGGTTGTTATTGATGAAGCTTTTTCTGGTGAAACTGACAAAATCTATTCAAGGATTTACTTATCTTATCCTTATTACAATAACACAAAAGACGTTATTCTAGTTGTTGCTTTAGAAAAGTTGGAGAAAAGTATTTTAGATCAGAGACCCCAAGAATTTACCCAGTTTATTTCTTATAATGAATAGAAACAATTAAGTACTGTGATTTTTATGCTTTCTGTACGTTTGTTAATGTATGAATATAGACAATTAAGCTTTCACCAGACTTCTTTAGTTTCACTGGAACAAGCTAACGTTCAAGGATTTACTTATCTTATTCCTTAGTTAATGTAATGTTTTTCTTTTCTTATGTAATACTTCCCCCTGTAATGTTTTTTTTTCTGTTTATGTTCAGCACTTTGAATCATCTTGTTACTGAAAAGTGCTTTACACATAAACATGTCTTGTCTTGCCGAGTTGTTTCATAAAACAGGATAGTTATCTAACCCATAGCAAATGTGTGCCTGCATGTAATCTCCCCATCAGTTTCAAAGAATTTGCCATAATATTTGATATTTACCCAAAATGGAGTTTATATGTTGTACAGAAATATGGATCAGTCATATTGTCTTGTGCAGAAATTGAAATGGTTGATGTTCAGGTAGAATGCAGAAATATGGAGATGAGAGAGGAGAGAAGAAGGGCAGTGAAACATTAATATTAACTTCTTAAGTAGACCTGGTTGTTACAGTAAAGTCACTGGTAATGTTTCTAAATGACACACGATTATCCAACAGAATTTAATCTTCTTTTTCTTCTTTGTAAATTAGATTAGTTGATAATGGTGTGATAACACCTCAGGCCGGTAGGTGGCGGTACTACAATGACCGTGAGCCACTAGTGAAACTAACAGCAGAAGAAAATCAAGGCTCTCTGCGGCTTTTAGCCACAGCTCCCTTTTTCTCCCCGTTAATATATTTTTATTTTATTCGGTTTCGTGCTTTTTTTCCTTTTCAACAGATTCAGGACTCAGATGGGCGATAAATCTCTGGACAAGGAAAACGCGGCGAGAGAAGAAAGAAGCCGGACCGGATATTTCCGGGAATCCCCTCAAAACAAATGTTTATGTATGTCTAAGAAGCCAATCTGGAGTAACTCGTTTTTATTAATTATCATTATTAATTTCTGACCGTGGGTCAGTAATTCCCTGTTATACTTCGTTAAGGACACGTAATGTTTGTTTCATTTATAAGCTATAAATCTTCCACAAAGACTAATATATATTATGAACAACACAGAAGTGGAAGAAAAAGGTTTGACTGAAAAAAAAGTTAGTGTTTTGAAAACCACAGAGCAGAACGTTTATCTTAATCTGTCGTTTAAAATCCAGATCTAGTTAAGAATGTGAATTGTCTGCTAAAGGAGGCTCCTCGATGCCCGTCTAGAACCCCACACCTGACTGAAGACTTGGTGACGTCATCATGACGTATCCTACATGTCCAGGTGGATTTGTCCGAAGACCCGCAGCGCTGGGAATCCATCTAAGGTATAATTACCTTCCTGTCTTCATTCCTCAGGTCTGTATGTTCTTTTTGCTTGTTTCCCTCCTTCTTTTTCTCTCCATAGTGTCCTTCCCTGTCTCCTTGGGTCCTTCCTTCCTTGAGATTATTCCTTGTGTCCTTTCCTTCCTTTAGGTTTCCTTCTGTGTGTTGCTTGCGTCTGTTCTTCCTTATATGTTTCCTACCTTCATTGTGTCCTTTATTCCTTCTTTCCTCTGTCCTTCTTACTTGCACCCTCCCTCTCCCCCTTCTTTCCATCCGTCCTCCATAACTTTCATGTTTTATCTGAGTCAAGTCTAACCTTTTAAATTAAAATGTTTTACAGAACCGGCCGCTGGTCTCTCTGGTTCCGCCGGGTTTAACTTATGGTTCTGTGCAGGAGTTCCTGACCGACGTTCTGCTGGTGAAGCTGATCGGGATGAACAGTTCGTGGCCGACAGGCTTGGCTTCTCAAAGGTACGGACAGAACCGAGCCCCCGGTTCTGGGTCTGGTTCTGGTTCTGGTGTGGTGATGATCCGCGCAGGGGTACGGACCTCAGCCAGTGATGGGGGCTGAGCTCTGCTGCAGGGAACTGATCAGGAACGTGTGGTTCTGTCAGAACCGGCAGCAGAGCGATACAGACGCCTGTCTGAACACCGACGCAGACGCTCAGCAGCCCTCTGTTACTGAAGTCTAGTCAGAGTGAGACCTCCTGTCTGTGTTTTATATCTCTACAGGTCTACAGGTCTGGGAACCTCTTCATGGAGAACATCTGTCCAGAAGGAGAGAGCAGCTAGTCTGAGAGGCTGCTTGGACAGAACCAGAGGATAGGAGTCATTAAAGATCACACAGAGGACACCTTCAGCTAGATGCTGCTCTTTGAATCCACAGATGCTTTAAAGCCACATCTGCCACGGTGCCTGATTGGACCGATATGCTGGTGGAGACTCTCAGTCATCCTGGTTATAATAAATTCAAAAAAAGGTTAAAAAATAAAACAACTGGGCTTCTGTTCTGACGCTGAAGACGTTTCGCTTCCCATCCAGGAAGCTTTCCCAGTTCAAAATTGAGAAAGATTCCTGGAGAAACGTCTTCAGCTTCAGAACAGAAGCCCAGTTGTTTTATTTTTTAGTATTTTTTATTTTAGAGTGTATATAGCCTCTGTCTGTATATATATCCTTTTTATTTTATTGGATTTTTATTTTTTGTCTGCATCATCAACACCAAGTCAAATTCCTTGTAAGTGCAAATTTACTTGACGATTAAACTTCATTCTGATTCTGATGTTTTTTAATGATTGGACCAATAACCATATCTCCTATGAAATACTTTTTAGACAAAGCACTTTGACCTTCTTTGCAGTTTGAAGATAAACCTGCTTTTTATGACAAAATAAAAACTTTAACAAGTTTTTAGTCCTTCTTACCATATTTTTATTATTTTAAGCATCACATTTTAGTGTTTGTGAAAGACTTTCTTTAGTGCAGAAGAAGTCTTTGAACATAACTGAAGACCCCAAATGTCTGAGCCAAGACCTTCTTACCCATCGTTCAGCTGAGTGTTCAAGAGTGACTCCACTGAGGAATCTCTTCCAGAACAGCTGGCTCCTCAGATGTTGATGTTGATGAAGGAATTAATATCTGGTTCCCTGTAGAAATCACCTTGTTCAGTTATGTACTGTTAAATAAATCCGTTTAAAATTTGATTTTAACTTCAATCAAACTCCAGATGTGGTTGTCTGAAGATACAGATGTGCAATAAACTGTTTCTGTTTCTGTCACAAAATTCAGTTATTGTATTATATGTATATTCATATGTACATACATATACATATCTAATCTATATATATAGATAGAGAGACAGATTTACCGTGGCGATGTCATTTTGCACAAATAGCTAAAAATTAAGTTATTGTATTAGGGTTCTATCTGCAATTGAATAACTGCTAAAAAAAGTGTAGTATTTGCCAAAAATTACTTTTCCATCACAAAATGTGTGTATGTATTTTTTTCTCCATTAAAACCTGCACGTTTCCAGCCATGTGACATTAGGACAAAGTGTGTCCACAGTAACTTTATCAAATGCAAATATCATAACTGGTGGTGTTACTGTCACAGAGTTCCAGCTTCCTTGTTTAACTTTATTGAGAAAAAATGACCAGTACCTTAAATAAAACAATCACTATTATTAGAACTAAATGTAACCTAAATGTTGTTTTTTCCCTTAACATATTTATAAAAATTATTCGAACATATTCTTTGGAAGTTTATTTTATCCAGAAACCCGAGGTGCCAGGAAAGTTTGTTCTTGTTTCCGCAATCTCTTGCCACTCACAATATGGCGGACGCGCTGACGTATCGCCCCTGCTGAACAATGACGGGGCGCCTGTTCTGAAATTACGAGTCATTTGGGAGCCGGTTCTTCTGATAGAACCGAGCCAAAAGACCCAGACCAAAATAACAGAACCTGCCATCAACGTTGAACAGGTGTGTGAATCTTAGAAGCAGTCACGTCACGTGACCTTTAAAGGGCCGCACGCGCTCAGCTCCTATTGGCCACAATGAGTTGTAGCGCGTATAAAAGAAAGCGGAACGCTTTTCTTCTCAGGTGCTGCTTGGTTTAGTTTGCTGTCGCGTGTTAATCCTCCCGGTTTTAACCACCGTCGTTCTTTTTAACGTTATTTTATTCCGTCGTGTTTGTGTGAAACCGGAAGAGTAACGCTATGCAGTCCGCTTGCTCCCCGCTCTCCGCGAAGAACCTGCGGCATCTCAGCGGTCCGATGGACGTCGCGTCGCCGGACAAGGAAAACACGGTGAGCGGAGACACGCAGGCTTCCTCCGCGGAGGTGTCGCCTCATTTACCGGTGAAGAGCTCCGGCTGACTCCCCGCTTCCTTTACAGCCTCCGAGCCAGAGCAGCGCCCGCGTCCCGGCGTCCAGACCGGCCCGGAAGGTTCTCACCGACGTCTCGGTGAGTGAATGGAAATGTTTGGGTTCTGCAGCCGAACCGAACCACAGTTCTGTTTTGGCTCCAATCAGACCTGATCCGGTTCTGTATGGAGAACCAAAAGTGGCATAATTTTAGGAAGCGGAAAAAAATGCTCCAATTAATACATCAACACACTTAAAAATGTTCAGAGTATTGATTTATTGATTCTGTTTCGTTGAGTTTGTGCTCATGTACAGTTTTTTTTTTTAAATGTATAATTTTTTGACGCATTTGTCTCTTCCACTTTCAATTCTTTTTCCCCACATCGTTTAATTTCAACGTATTTTTACAAATTTTCTTGTCACTTGTGCATTTGTGCCTCATTTTGCAAATAAAGTGGGTCGGTGTCTGGTGATTGGGCTCCTCTGATTGGCCAATTAGAAGGAAGGTGTACAGCTCTGAAGTTAAGTGTAGTTGGAGCTGCAACTGGGAGATGATTAATAATCTAGTTTATCTATTTTTTTGTTTTGTTTTAAAATAGTCTCTGGTGTGAAATTTAGCATTAAGAATTGTCTTAATGCCAAAAAGAGCCCAACAGATCTTACCTTCACAAGTGGAGCGTTACTGCATTCACCATAGTGCTCTGCTTGATTTATACATGCAAGCTTTATTATAATTTGTGCTGGGAATATTTAATGTTATACTGACACTAAATCAAGAAGGTAAAAGAGGTGAAAGAACTGCGCTTTCATCTGCAAAAAAATTTAAAGTTTATTTGAACTCACTGAAATGTCTCATGGATACAACTCAGAGGGTTTTCCTTCACCCCTCTAAATTAAGACCAGGTGGTTGTTGTGTTGGACCAGAGGCATGACTAAGGGAACGTGATGCTGCTCGGTATCTGTGGAGCTCGTCAACTCTTTGCAGCTGACTTTATTTTGTCTTGACGCTGTAAAGAGCTCTTCAAAGGAAGAGGAACCTCTGCTGAAGGAGAACCCGCGGCGCTTCGTCATCCTGCCCATCCAGTACCACGACATCTGGCAGATGTACAAGCAGGCAGAGGCCTCCTTCTGGACGGCCGAGGAGGTATGAAGCTGCTGGACATGTCGCTGATTACAATCTGTTCTGAGACCTCTTGCTCCTACAAGGTTCCACATGTTCTTTACTTTAAGGCAGGTGTGTTAAACTCATTTCTATATTGGGGCCACTTTGGAAGTCCTTAAAAGGCCTGGTTGCACCTGCATGGATGAGACTTTCAATTTCAGTTCACATGGAAGTATATACATGATACCACAATATCAACTTTTTTTTTGCAGATAAACTGGGATTAAAGGTGCTACTTTTATGATGAGTTACACTTTAAACTCGTCATTCTGCATCGCTTCTTCCCTCTTTGGAAATTTCTTGGTTTTGTGTTGTGGGGAAAAACTGACATCTAGTGGCAGGATGCTGTTACTACAGTTAAAGAAAATCAACATTTGGTACAAGAATCTCCGTTTTAGCCACTTTATACACTTTAAAAGACTATATGCCTCTACTTTGTGACATGAAATGCCTTTTTTTTTTTTTTGGCTCTTGAGGGTCGAATAAATTGCCTTGACGGGCCGGATTCGGCCCACGGGCCTCAAGTTTGAAACATGATTGTGTGTTTTGTGTCAGTATGGCTCATTGCTGACTCGTTGAACATTAATGAGCCTAAGTAGCAGTGATGGTGTTCAAAGTAGGTAGTGGCCTTCCAGAGGGTCTTTAATATAACATGAGGTCCCATGTGACCACCTGTCCAGGTGGATCTGTCCAAGGACCTGCAGCACTGGGACTCCCTGAAGGACGAGGAGCGCCACTTCATCTCTCACGTCTTGGCCTTCTTCGCCGCGAGCGACGGCATCGTCAACGAGAACCTGGTGAGGAACCGGCAGCTGATGGCTACTTTGGGCCTCTGACCCGTTTCCTCATAATCCCAGTTTTGTCCGCCAGGTGGAGCGCTTCACAAAAGAGGTGCAGGTTCCAGAGGCCAGGTGTTTCTACGGGTTCCAGATCGCCATGGAGAACATCCACTCTGAGATGTACAGCCTGCTGATCGACACCTACATCAGGGAGCCCAGCCAGAGGTGAGCCGCTCTGACCGTAGACGTTATAGAAAGACGCCATGTTGGGCGGGTTCTGTCTGTGCTGATGAGTCAGAGCGTCGGCCATGTTGAATGGGGCAAATCTGCAGTTAGACTCAGACGCTTAAACAGAATCAGAGGGACTTTAATCACAGAATATACTTTATATTTGTAATTTTATTTTTATAATATTACAAGTTTATTTTCATTTCTCTTTGGCTTCATTCTCCTGACTTTCTTCTTGTAAAGAATAAAAATAAGAATCTAACCTGGCCCTATTACTCCAGGACTGAAATAGTTCTGCAAACTGACTATTCTTGAAATGTTCCCCCTTAATTCTCATGACATTTTTCTCATATTACCACTTTTGTCATTTTTTTTTAAATTTTTTTTTTTTTTAAATGAATATTTTTACACTTCTCACATTAGTGATTTTATCTCTGGCCCTCATCTCACGGTGCGTTTAATGACCCTCAGGGAATACCTGTTCAACGCCATCGAGACTCTGCCGTGTGTGAAGAAGAAGGCCGACTGGGCGCTCAACTGGATCGGCAACAAGAACGCCGCCTACGGTAACCCCGCCCCCCTGTGACATCACGGCGGTGCTGCTGCAGATCCGGGTTCTGGTTCTGATCGGGCGTGTTCTCTCTCTCTCTCTCTCTCTCTCTCAGGTGAGCGTGTGGTGGCCTTCGCCGCCGTGGAGGGCATCTTCTTCTCCGGCTCGTTCGCCGCCATCTTCTGGCTGAAGAAGAGAGGCCTGATGCCCGGCCTGACCTTCAGCAACGAGCTCATCAGCAGAGACGAGGTGACGGCGCGTAGATCTGGACCTGGACCCGGTCGGTCCCGCTCAGGTTCTCAGAGGTGTAACCGTGTCTGTGCTGCGTTCAGGGTCTGCACTGCGACTTCGCCTGCCTGATGTTCAAGCACCTGGTGAACAAGCCGTCGTCAGAAACCGTCATGGAGATCGTAAAGAACGCCGTGGAGATCGAGCAGGTGGGTCGCCGGTTCCGCTGCCGCCGGTCTCTCTGGTTCCGCTGGGTTTAACTTGCAGTTCTGCGCAGGAGTTCCTGACCGACGCTCTGCCGGTGAAGCTGATCGGGATGAACTGCGACATGATGAAGCAGTACATCGAGTTCGTGGCCGACAGGCTGCTGCTGGAGCTGGGCTTCTCAAAGGTACGGACGGAACCGAGCCTGCGGTCCGGTTCTGGTGTGGTGATGATCCGCGCAGGGGTACGGACCTCAGCCAGTGATGGGGGCTGAGCTCTGCTGCAGGGAACTGATCAGGAACGTGTGGTTCTGTCAGAACCGGCAGCAGAGCGACACAGACGCCTGTCTGAACACCAGAGTGAGACCTCCTGTCTGTGAAATGTAGTACAGAGTGAGACCTCCTGTCTGTGAAATGTAGTACAGAGTGAGACCTCCTGTCTGTGAAATGTAGTACAGAGTGAGACCTCCTGTCTGTGAAATGTAGTACAGAGTGAGACCTCCTGTCTGTGAAATGTAGTACAGAGTGAGACCTCCTGTCTGTGAAATTATACAGAGTGAGACCTCCTGTCTGTGAAATGTAGTACAGAGTGAGACCTCCTGTCTGTGAAATGTAGTACAGAGTGAGACCTCCTGTCTGTGAAATGTAGTACAGAGTGAGACCTCCTGTCTGTGAAATGTAGTACAGAGTGAGACCTCCTGTCTGTGAAATGTAGTACAGAGTGAGACCTCCTGTCTGTGAAATGTAGTACAGAGTGAGACCTCCTGTCTGTGAAATGTAGTACAGAGTGAGACCTCCTGTCTGTGAAATGTAGTACAGAGTGAGACCTCCTGTCTGTGAAATGTAGTACAGAGTGAGACCTCCTGTCTGTGAAATGTAGTACAGAGTGAGACCTCCTGTCTGTGAAATGTAGTACAGAGTGAGACCTCCTGTCTGTGAAATGTAGTACAGAGTGAGACCTCCTGTCTGTGAAATGTAGTACAGAGTGAGACCTCCTGTCTGTGAAATGTAGTACAGAGTGAGACACAGAAAGCACAGAAGCTCACATTGACCCAGGAGTACTTTCTATGAAGAAGAAAAAGAACAAGAAGCTGAAATGACGACAAACTCAGCAGAGTGAGAGAAATAGACCCTGATGTCCTCCAGCAGCCTAAGCCTATAGCAGCATAACTATAGAGGTAGCTCAGGGTAACATGAGCCACTCTAACTAGAAGCTTTGTCACAAAGGAAAGTTTTAAGATTAGTCTTAAAAGTAGACGGGGTGTCTGCCTCACAGACCAAAACTGGGAGTTGGTTCCACAGGAGAGGAGCCTGATGGCTAAAGGATCTGCCTCCCATTCTACTTTTAGAGACTCTAGGAACCACCAGCAGACCTGCAGTCTGAGAGCGAAGTGCTCTGTTAGGAACATACAGGGTAATCAGAGCTCTGATATATGATGGAGCTTGATTATTAAGGGCTTTATACGTGAAATTACTGTAATGTAGGAGTGAGACCTCCTGTGTCTGAAATGTAGTTCAGACTGAGACCTCTTGTCGTTTGTCTCTGCAGATCTACAGGTCTGAGAACCCCTTCGACTTCATGGAGAACATCTCTCTGGAGGGAAAGACCAACTTCTTTGAGAAGCGAGTGGGAGAGTACCAGAGGATGGGCGTCATGTCAGGAACCACAGACAACACCTTCAAGCTGGATGCTGATTTCTGAGAAGTCAAAGTTTTTAGTTCTGATGCTACCTCTGCACCAGTGCATGCTGGGACAAACACAGTATTAATTCATGCCAAGCACTGGTGACTTAGTTTGTAACTAAACCTGTTTTAGGGTTTGTTTTGTGGTGATAATCTAGAATATCTAATTTATTACTGTAGGTTTAGCATATTTTTGGCTTTTATAGTATTGTTGAACTTCAATAAAGTACAATTTTAACCGTTTATTGTTGAGTGTGGTTGCTGATTTGGTGTTCATGGCGCTCCTTTAAGCTGACTTTATTCAACCACCAATCATCTCATTGTGTGTGCTGGAATAGAAGGATGTCATCTGCAAAGTCCAGTTGAAGGCAAGGCAAGTTTATTTGTGTAGCGCTTATAGTAACAAGATGACTCAAAGGGCTTTACATGAACAGAAAACCAGAGTTTAGGAGGACTGGTGTTAATGATCTGAGAAAAGCTTGACCTCAAAGTCCCACAGGTGACTTCCTGGTGCACCTACTGGATGATGCAGCAGCTTTTTGTCTGTCCTCAGTTTTCAGATACTTTATCGCTGAGGATTTTTTTATTTATTTTTTTTATTTTTTTTTTCCCAAAAATAAGGGGGTACCATTTCTTTATATTCACAACTCCAAACATCAGTTCTAAGCAAAACTGAATACTTGAACTGGAGTTTCTGGGCTAAAGGGACTCTAGATTTCTCCAGCATGGTTGGTGAAATGCATGAATCTGCAAAAAGAAATACTACACTGTCATATGGCATGTCGGTGTAATAGGTTTTTTTTTTTTTTTTTTTTTTAAAAGGAGCAATAAGTGAATTTATTCAACCTCAATCATTAGTTACCTGGGATGGAAGTACCATCCCTATAAACCTCTCCATCAAAATCTTGATCAAGTTTTTCTCCTTTCTAAACTAGAGGAATGGTTCATAACTACTTGGGCTCAGTAGCCTGTTTACTTCCTTGTTCCTCAGCCAATCATGAGATCCCAACACAGAGCGCAGCATTTGATATTTTATCCTGGTAAAAGTGTAGCAGCCTGCAAACATGGAAGCCAGTAAGAAGTGGACTAGAACAAAATACAACAGCCCTGAGGAAGTTTGATCCAAATTAAACACCAGGTTTCATTACTTACTGATCCTTTAAGTAACAAACACCACAAATCCATATTGGTCACATATTTTATATAGTCAGAGTGCAAAAGAGAAAATTAATCCTCAGCCAGCTTTACTTCATATCTTTACATCTCAAAGTGCAAAAACGATCATTTATTGCTTCTTCGATAGGACGGCAACAGCCAGTATTAATAAATTAGAGCAATTTCACCCTAAATCTGTCGCATGGTTCCCCAAATCACTGCATCACACAATTACTGTTAACAGAAAATTAGAGAGGAGAGCTCTTGTTCAGGCTGTTAATTGGGTTTAAGGTTAGTTCAAGGCTTTAGTTTTTCTGAACCGATGATGGCGGCTCAGAGCATCCTGACATCCAGCAGCGAGACGTCTCCCTCAACCTCCAGCTGGCCGATGGTTATCAGGTCCTGGACTCGGTGCTTGTACTCGAACTGGTGGAGTCCGTTAACGGCCACCTTGAAGCTCTTGGGGTTGCACAGGACAATCATCTGCAGGGAGAACGGAGAAAGTGACCCCCAGGAACTCAGAAGCACCGAGGCTCGGTGGTGAAAAGCAGATCGAAGGTCACAGCGGCGCCTGAAACACGGACAGTCACCTCAAAGTAGTCCCCCGCAGCGAAGGGGAAGGACTCCAGGTCCGTCTCCTCGGGGCCCCAGGACTCAGACAGGAAGGAGTTCCTGATGAAGACTCTTTTCTTCAGACGGGGGTTCAGATGAAGAACGATGTTCTGGCCGCTCGCGTCTCGCAGATTGACAGCAAAACTGAAAAACGACAAAAAATTGGGAATAAAATTCTGAAAATTAATTAAAAATAAAGAACCTTCGCCTCAGCTCAGGTGTGTTTTACCTGTTGGCGTTCAGGCTGGTCTTTCCTTTGATGACGATGCTGCGGCCGACCTTCAGCCCTTTGTCCAGACGGGCTCTGAAGGGAACTTTCTGCAGACGAGAAGTTAATGAACCCTCAGAGCTGCTCTGATTCATTGTTTTTTTTTTTAAGTTAAATGAAGCAAACATCCGATATTTATCCACACAGCAAAAGGGGAACTAAAAGTAAGTGACATTTTCTTGAAATTAGTGCATTTTTCCTTGATTTGAGCAGCGAAATAAGATTATTTAGTATTTTTACCCATAGAATAAGATGATTAGATATCCTGCACTTGAAATAAGATGGAGATGATTTGTTCCCATTTTAAGTGCAAAAGTCTGATTTAGCTGCTCAAATCAAGGAAAAATACAAATTTCAAGAAACTTACTTTTAGTTCCCTTTTTGCAGTGCATTTAGTGCAGTTAAATTAACCTGAAGCCAGAATAAAACAGGTTTTCCACCCAAATGATCTAATAATACAAAACACAGCTACATCAGTAATAAAAACATTTAAAGTATAGCAAACTATCCCATTTTAGTGCACATAAAAGAAGCAGTAGTGAAATTAGAAAAACATTTACACCAAAGATTACTCTTAAAAGCATTTTCTGCCACATTCCACATGGGAAACAATTCTTAGCTTACTTTCACAGACACAAGTTCACTCTCAGAAACACCTGAAGGTGGATCCAGGTACTACAGACTCACTTCTATCCAGAAAACCCTGTTATTATCTTCAGCTGTCACTTTATACATTAATACATATTCATATTAATATTCGTATTAATTAATCCTGTATATTCTTCAGTGATGATATGAAGCTGTTGGTTGTTTTTACCTGAAATATTTATCAGCTGGTTCTGCTGTTCTTTATATCTCTCTTTGCAGGTGTAGAAGCAGACTCAGAGGATGTTATATCGCTCTCTCCCTTTCCTTTCACCATTTTTCCCTTTTAGCATTTTCTCTCATCTGTTTCTCTCCTTTTTTCCTCTTCTATCTGTTTCTGTGTCCATTGAACATGAAATAGTCCCAGAATAAATTCTAAAAAAAGCTTCTTCCATATATAAAATCAAGCAGAGCTCTATGGAGAAAGCCTTAAGGCTCCACTTGAGAAAGTTAAATCTGTTTTTGGCATTAAGACAACAATTCTTATTGCTACACTGCCAGACAAAAAAACACATTTTCACCACATTAAGGGGCTTCATCTCCCCATCACTGCAGCTGTGGAGCAGAGGAACTTACCAAATCACCTGATGATGAGAGCATCACCTACAGAGGGGAAGAAAACATGATTAAAGACTAAAACAGAAAAAAAAGGGAGAACATTTGTAGACTATTAGACTTTTAGTTTATTTACCTCTGAGTCTGAACTACTTAAACTTGTCTGACTGGCAGCAGGCAAGATGGGACTCTGGAACACACAAACCAACAGTTTGCTTCGACCTTTCTAAGACGGAGGAACGTTTCTCCATCGGAAGCAGCTGGAACTCACAGAATCAGGAGGAACGATGGCCACAGTCTGAACTCTGACGCTCCCTGAGATGCAGATGGTGTCGACTCGGCCCAGATCCAAACGGTGTTTGTACTCCAACACGTGTGCTCCGTTCACAGCGACCTGACCAGCAGCGCGTGATTTAAAGGAGGAAAAACACAACCTCACATCTTCTAAATTAAGATATAAGTCCAGTTAGCTTATACAGCATCAGATCTCTCCTCTAGGCACTTTAAGAACAGTTTCTGCTCAAATGATTCACACGGAATCCAGATTAATCAAATCAAACCAGTGCAATCTAATAACAACTAATCAGATAAAATCTAGTTTAATTCTTGTTATAAAATTATGTAATCAAAATCAGTTCATCGCATGACGTCAATCTGTAAAAAGCTTTCTGAGGAGACCGAGCTGATCGCAGAGTCCTGTGAATCTGCAGCAATCCCTCCACTGAGAGACGCATCAGGCTATTGCTCAGACGCTCTGGTCCAAAGATGCTGACCTTTATCATGTTTGACTTTAGAAGCAGAAAAATAAAAGCCATTTAGGTCTTCATGATGCGCTTATAGTCTAATGGGTAAATATACCTTAGTATCATCAGCATAACAACGGACATTTATCCAGCGTTCTTTAATAACTTTAGTAGAAGCGGAACCAAAATGAATGGATGATTTTAAATTTATCTGCTGAAATGCTTGACTTTTTATAACACTTCAGAGAATTTAAATGGATTTATTTACTGTTATCCTGATTTAAAAGGTGACAAATAGATAGATAATCCAAAGGGTTTCAGAAATCTACGGATGACACAAAAGCCGAGCCTACACTACGAATTTTGCCCTTTTTGGGCCGAAAAAGAATTTTTTGGATCAGGCCGAGTTTCAGCTGCATCGTGTCGTATCCAGAAGACAACGAGGGGCGATCAGCCTCTCACCACCTCCTCCCCATCAGAAGTCAGATGGTTGGATGAAAATCAAACATGTCTGAAACTCAGAATAAATAGAGATCAGTCGGCGACTGATATCTATTTATTCACTGGAGTGCACATTGGCTGTATATAATACACATCGCTGTGAAGCCACCAGACGCCATATTGGTACTCCCTATTTTCCTCCAGTAAGTATGGAATACGTGCGCCACACCATCGAACAACGATGATTTTCTCACATTCAGGGGGGTTTAAGACTTTTAAAATGTCAAATATCATATACTTTTAAGTTTATATATCTATATCTCTATCTTTATATCTATATCTATCTATCTATCTATCTCTATATATATATCTATCTATCTATCTCTATATATATATATATATATATATATATATATATATATATATATATATATATATATATATATATATATATATATATATATATATATATATATATATATATATATATATATATACGTACCATCCGCTCATTTACGCACGCGCAAACAGAATAACTTCCGGTAGGCAACATTTCGTTTTTATTTTTATTTCTTTTTTAGTCTTTTGTATTTTTTCGACGCAGGGGCTTCTTTATGTATATCTTTGTATTTGCGTAAATATTGCATATTTTACAAATAAATACAGAAATATCTATATATTTTTTTAGTTTTTTTAATAGCAAAAGTGTTTCCCAGTTGTGGTTAGGGAAATAAGAATATATACACCATTTCTTAAAGTACATAAAAACCCCCAGCTATAAACACGTTTAGGAGTATAGAAACGTATTTTTTTTTTAATATTCTTCAGGGATCTTCTCTTGTTCATGATTTGTCCACCAGAGGGCGCTAAACGCTCAATCGATAGTTTTAACTTTCTAATAAAACTAATTTTTAGTACAAGATTATTTGTATAACAAAACTCACCTTATAATTAAGGATAAAAATATTTTTCCCAGTCCTGTTTGAACAATCAATAAAACTAATAGAGTACATTCAGACAAAACTTTATGCAATGATATATTCCCGGACTTCTGAGCATATCCAATGATGACGTCAAGCAATACAATGGAGAGAATGTAAAACGCATCAATTTCTTCTAGAAAAATCTTAAATATTTTCTATACAATATAGTTTAGCATTCTTTAATGATTTAAGTATAGTAATAAGTATTTTCCGTACCGTAATTACATTATTTTTTTGGCGACCCGGAAGTTATTCTGTTGGCGCGTGCGCAAATGAGCTGATGGTACGGATCGTGCTACCGGTACGGATCGGGTAGTGACACGTACAGAACAGAGATGGAGAGCGGTGAATGTTTAGACTCTGAGGTTTCATCGTACAGTCTGAGCTGTAGCTGAGTACGACGACTGAAAACATCGTACGGTTTACGCCCGGCTTAAAAGAAACCGTGACAAGGTTCTGTCCCGCAGAGCTGATCTCTTAGCTGCTACATGAAATGCTTGAGCCTGACTGCTGAAGGATATAAAAGCCAGAAGATTTTTATGGTCTCGCCCGTCTCTTACCTTGTACTTGTCTTTCAGGACCAGGATGATGAGTTCAAACGCAGCTTTGACCCTGAACGGCATCTGGTAGAGGATCTCCTCCCTGCCCCAGTGCTCCTTCTCCAGCGTGTTGCAGACGATCCGCGACTTCTTAAATCTCGGGTTGAAGTGAAACAACACGTCTGCTCGCGGCTTGATGCTGCTGCCGCATTGGAAGTCCACCTGGAACCTGAGAAGAAGTCGCACCGATGAGCTCAGGTGAGTGCAGCATCTCACACTATAAGCTTCGCCATGATGTACTTTTATGTAGGAATGTACGATATATCGGCGTTACCACCAGTATCTGCCCCATGAATAAGAAAACTAGATCGACATTAACGGGTGATTGGTCATGTGACAGTAGCTATATTTGCAAGCAGAAGACTCCTTATCGCAGAGGTGTCAAACTAATTTCTATATGGGGCCACGTTGGCATCATGAAGTCATTAAAAGGGCCACTTGCATGTGTAGAGACGATACTTTTCATTTCATAATTTCATTCCAGTTCACACAGTAGTATAAAAAATGCACAGTAACATAAAAGTAGCACTCTTAGGCCCAGTTTATACAGTTTATCTGCAAAAAAAGTTGATATTAGGGTAGGTTACACTTACAGGAGGCACAGTTTTAGCCACTTTATACACTATAAAAGGATATATGCCTTTTTTTTTTTTGGCTCTCGAGGGCCGGATAATTTACCTTGAAGGGCCAGATTTGGCCCGCGGGCCTTGAGTTTGACACCTGTGCCTTATCGGATTGAAAAAAAAAAAAAAAAAAAAAATACACTGTTTGTAAATTTAGAAACTTTGAAACAAGAGCCTGTTTTTATAGTGTACTACAGGAAATTTGTTTAACTTTTTTTTTATTAAAGATCAACAGTTTTTATTATTTAACCAACAGTATTTTTATGATTAGATTTACTACATTTTCTTCTACTGGACATTTGATTTTTTTAGCCAATGGCATCGAAATGATGAAAAAGCAGGTTGTTTGCAACCTATTGACAAAAAGATACTTTATTTATCTATAGTAGAATATTCTATACACCATTAATTTCTTTCTTTCTGGAAATAATATGCATATATTGCAGAACTAAATGCATCGTAAAGCTAGCAATTGTAAATTACCTTTACATTTAGAAAAATTGACCAATTCCCCACGCCTGCATTTTTGGTCTAAGCTTTAAGGAGCCAAAACTGAAGGTGTAAAGAGCCACAGGCTGCAGACCCTGGTTTAGACGGACGCTGCTCAAATTAACAATCGCCATAAACCACTCGTCTCACTCAGAATACGGATTTCATTCACAATGTGAGTTCACATAACGCATTTTCAATCTGATTGGCCCTTTACTCCGTTACTTATGTCCATGTAAACATAGCTAATGCTGCAGCGTAGGATTGTGGGATTTTAAACTGAAGCAGAGAAGCAATGGCAGGCATTTTTTCACCATGCCTAAAGGGTTCAGAAATTATACATACACACACACACACACACACACATATATATATATATATATATATATATATACACATACACATATATATATATATATATATATATATATATATATATATATATATATATATATATATATATATATATATATATATACACATACACATATATATATATATATATATATGTGTGTGTATATATATATATATATATATATATATATATATATATATATATAAAATCAATGGCAGTAATTAGAACAGCTGTATTAGTATCGGAAATCGATATCGGACATCAGTACATTGTTACTTTTGTTCACAGTCCACGTTCTTCAGAGATGTGGACGTTTTGTTTTTCCGTCTCATGTGAGACAAACGTTAATCTGGGTAAACGTCAAAAGACAAACAAAGATCCTTGTCACCTGTCAGCACCAGACGGTACCGAGCCCTGGATCAGAACCATCTCTCCCGGCACCAAACTGCCCAGAATTGTACCGGCAAAAGGGATCGACTGTGAAAACAGAAACAGAACAGTCAGATAAAGCTGCCCGGAACGCCTCAGAACCAGGAAAGCATTTCAGCTAAAAGTTCTGCTAAAATGTCGCCATTTCAAGACATAAAAGTGTTCCTCGCTAAAAAGCGCTGGAGGCTAAAGTCTCACGACAACAGGTCGGCCATCTTTGGAGGGTAAAGCTGTCTGCCTTGTTTTATGACCTCACAGGACAAACACGGATTTCAGCTCAGAGTACAGGAACTGCATCAAGATTCTGGTTCCTAGAAAAGCCTCCCTGATATCTCTGCTTTCTAATATAAACTAATAACTTTAAATGGATTGAGTCGATTTCATTTTACACCACAACTGAAACACTTTTATGAACGTTTCGGGAGCTTATTGATTAATTGCAAGGTGAAAAGGAAGTTCACAACATTTAGCAATAAGTAAAGTTTGTAAACGCTAAAATATTTCCACACTCTAAGTCCCACAGACTCTGTGTGGGACCATGGAGGTCCAGATAGGAAGGATTTAAGACAGAGTCGTGGAGGGATGGTAGACATAATGGGTTTTGAATACAGAAAGAGGAAGACCATGATGAAGGATTATGGCTATGAAAGAGGAGGATGAGATGGAGGCAGGCCCTCTATCCAACAGTGATGTTATCGGAACCCCCTCCCACAGCCTAGCCTGGGTCCAGCGGGGATCCTAGGATGGAGCTGGCCGTCCTGATGAGCTCATCTGGCCGCTTCCTCTCAGCCAGAGATCAGCTGATGCTCCAGCAGACCTCACCGCAGAAAACGACTGACGCGGAAATCAACTTCCGATCGCGACTTTTACTCTTAACCTGTATATTTTAGTCGTTTAAGTGTTTCTTTATAAAATTCACGCAGTCCAACTTAAACCTAAACCCCAATATCTCAAATGTTTCCAGTGACGTCACCATCCTGCCACTTTTACAATCCCCAAACTGAAGTAATTATATATATTTCTTTACAACACACACGCTTAAATAACTTTATCAGCCGTTTCAGACGGAAACAACAATATTAAAGATCAAACTAAAACATTTTAAACTAGCTGAAGAAGTTCTGGAGCGACGCCCATTCAGAGCAGCTAACATGCTAACCCACAAACGTTCACGACTCGACAAATAAAACAAAACTAAAGTCTAAATGTGAAGGTCGGACCGAGTCATAAATATATAAATAGGCCAAATAAAACTTCTCACCGGGTTGGAAAAAACTTGTCTCGGGTTAGAAATCGACATTCTGGTGCAGATAACAAGATAATTATCAGCCTTCGGCTCTTTGTTTACTTCCTCATGTGACGTCACAGGTCACGTGTAAAGAGAGCGCCTCTGCTACGGTGCGATTGGGCTCCGTGTTGAGTTAAAGTCACCTCGTAAACTTGATTATCAATCCTGAAATAAACTAAAGGTCTTAAAACTCAACACTTACTCGTATATAAATATAAAAAGCAATATTCATGTCAAACTGGAAAGAGGCGGATTATAAACGTCCCTACTCACCCTGAAACCTGCTTTAATGTGACTGTTAATCTATATAATAAAATAAAAATACACCTTCAAGCTACACAGGAGTTTGGAAAAACCAGGGATCTGGCCGTTTCTGGCACTATGATAAATATGGATCTTTTTGTTCGAATAAAATTTGGAGTTAGGTTTTAACACCTAATATCATGATACTACTGATAAAACCCATTTGGTTTTCTGACAGGATGGTGATAAAATCTCATTTAAGAAAAGATAAAACAACCTCCAGCCTCAGAACTGAGACATCTTAGCAAAGTTTGGTGAATATATTAGAGCCTGTATGTATATTAATGGTCTTCTGTGGATTCAAGAGACCAGTTAAAAAAATAATAATAAATCACACACAATTTTAAAAAAACATTTATTTAAAAAAAGGCTATAAACAAAAACAGATGAATGTCCATAAAGTGGCTCCCACACTATGTTAGCTTCTGCACAAACAGAAACTTCTGGCCCAGGCTCAGCTGTTGTGAGCGTAGCGATGAATCTGCGCAGCGTCAATGAGTCCAGGCCAGCCGCAGCGCAGCGGAGCACCAATTCAGGGCAGAGTCAGAAATCAGCGTCTAACCGGAAGGTGTTGTCTGTGGTTCCCGACATGACGCCCATCCTCTGGTACTCTCCCACTCGCTTCTCAAAGAAGTTGGTCTTTCCCTCCAGAGAGATGTTCTCCATGAAGTCGAAGGGGTTCTCAGACCTGTAGATCTGCAGAGACAAACGACAGGAGGTCTCACTCTGAACTACATTTCACAGACAAGAGGTCTCACTCTGAACTACATTTCAGACAAGAGGTCTCACTCTGTACTACATTTCAGACAAGAGGTCTCACTCTGAACTACATTTCACAGACAGGAGGTCTCACTCTGAACTACATTTCACAGACAGGAGGTCTCACTCTGGTGTTCAGACAGGCGTCTGTGTCGCTCTGCTGCCGGTTCTGACAGAACCACACGTTCCTGATCAGTTCCCTGCAGCAGAGCTCAGCCCCCATCACTGGCTGAGGTCCGTACCCCTGCGCGGATCATCACCACACCAGAACCGGACCGCAGGCTCGGTTCCGTCCGTACCTTTGAGAAGCCCAGCTCCAGCAGCAGCCTGTCGGCCACGAACTCGATGTACTGCTTCATCATGTCGCAGTTCATCCCGATCAGCTTCACCGGCAGAGCGTCTGTCAGGAACTCCTGCGCAGAACCGCAAGTTAAACCCGGCGGAACCAGAGAGACCGGCGGCAGCGGAACCTGCGCCGCCGACCCACCTGCTCGATCTCCACGGCGTTCTTTACGATCTCCATGACGGTTTCCGACGACGGCTTGTTCACCAGGTGCTTGAACATCAGGCAGGCGAAGTCGCAGTGCAGACCCTGAACGCAGCACAGACACGGTTACACCTCTGAGAACCTGAACGGGACCGACCGGGTCCAGGTCCAGATCTACGCGCCGTCACCTCGTCTCTGCTGATGAGCTCGTTGCTGAAGGTCAGGCCGGGCATCAGGCCTCTCTTCTTCAGCCAGAAGATGGCGGCGAACGAGCCGGAGAAGAAGATGCCCTCCACGGCGGCGAAGGCCACCACACGCTCACCTGAGAGAGAGAGAGAGAGAGAGAGAGAGAGAACACGCCCGATCAGAACCAGAACCTGGATCTGCAGCAGCGCCGCTGTGATGTCACAGGGGGGCGGGGTTACCGTAGGCGGCGTTCTTGTTGCCGATCCAGTTGAGCGCCCAGTCGGCCTTCTTCTTCACACACGGCAGAGTCTCGATAGCGTTGAACAGGTATTCCCTGAGGGTCATTAAACGCACCGTGAGAGGAGGGCCAGAGATAAAATTACTAATATGAAAAGTTTATTTATTTATATATATATATATATATATATATATATATATATATATATATATATATATATATATATATATATATATATATATATATATATATATATATATATATATATATATATAAAATTTCCAGAATAATCAGTTTTCAGAACTATCTTAGTCCTGAACTATCTTAGTCCTGGAGTAATAGGACCAGGTTAGATTCTTATAATTATTTTTATTCTTTACAAGAATAAAGTCAGAAGAATGAAGCCAAAGGGAAACGAAAATAAATTTGTAATATTACAAAAATAAAATTACAGGTATTCCCTGAGGGTCATTAAACGCACCGTGAGAGGAGGGCCAGAGATAAAATCACTAATGTGAGAAGTGTAAAAATATTTATTTAAAAATGTTTTTTTTTTTTTTTTTTTTTTAATGACAAACGTGGTAATATGAGAAAAATTTCATGAGAATTAAGGGGGAACATTTCAAGAATAGTGAGTTTGCAGAACTATTTCAGTCCTGGAGTAATAGGGCCAGGTTAGATTCTTATTTTTATTCTTTACAAGAAGAAAGTCAGGAGAATGAAGCCAAAGAGAAATTAAAATAAACTTGTAATATTATAAAAATAAAATTATAAAGTATATTCTGTGATTAAAGTCCCTCTGATTCTGTTTAAGTGTCAGAGTCTAACTACAGATTTGCCCCATCCAACATGGCGGACGCTCTGACTCATCAGCATAGACAGAACCCGCCCAACATGGCGTCTTTCTATAACGTCTACGGTCAGAGCGGCTCA
This sequence comes from Fundulus heteroclitus, assembly GCF_011125445.2. Lineage (NCBI taxonomy): Eukaryota > Metazoa > Chordata > Actinopteri > Cyprinodontiformes > Fundulidae > Fundulus > Fundulus heteroclitus. Next base: position 2,923,202 of record NW_023396770.1, read on the forward strand.
CCTCTGGCTGGGCTCCCTGATGTAGGTGTCGATCAGCAGGCTGTACATCTCAGAGTGGATGTTCTCCATGGCGATCTGGAACCCGTAGAAACACCTGGCCTCCGTCACCTGCACCTCCTGCATGAAGCGCTCCACCTGGCGGACAAAACGCGGGGACAACGTGAGGAAAACGGGTCGGAGCCAAAGCCGGCTTCGTCTGCAGACCGACCGCCGGTTCCTCACCAGGTTCTCGTTGACGATGCCGTCGCTGGCGGCGAAGAAGGCCAACACGTGAGAGATGAAGTAGCGCTCCTCGTCCTTCAGGGAGTCCCAGTGCTGCAGGTCCTTGGACAGGTCCACCTGGACAGGTGAGAGGAAGTAACATGACATCATCACAAAGCTGCCAGTGAAGACGACAAACAAACTTCCTCTATTATAAAAAAAGGAAGCAACAATTTATTTTCACCATTCTGTCCTCCTCCAATAACAAAAAATCTTTTAAAACATTATCTTTATGCTCTAAATATTTATGTAATCTCCATGCATGCTGACATGTGTAGCTTTACTTTGTCCTTTATTTTGCACAACCCCTCCCTGATGATTGTACTTAAACGCACATTTCTGTTATCTATTTTTGTATGTTAAAAAAAATATTCTTATTCTAATATATATATATATATATATATATATATATATATATATATATATATATATATATATATATATATATATATATATATATATATATATATATATATATATATATATATATATATATATATATTTCCTGACTACAAACATGCTCGTTCTCACATTATACTCTAAAATCTTTGTGAACATTAAGCAATGTTAAAAACTTGAGGGTCGAAGGATTGTTTTAAAACCTTTTTACAGGAAAGAAAAATCTATATTGACTGAAAAATTTTAATAAACTGTCAGCTAAATGCAAAATGGATCCTTTCTAAAGCTAAATAATAAAAATTAATGAATAAATGAGGGTGGCAAAGGTGTGCAGACTAGAACAGGCGAGTAAAAACTGAAGTTATGATGGAGATCATAAAAAAAAAGATGGATTAATCTACAGTAAAAAAAATAATTGTACTACTACAGGAATTAGTAAACCTTGCTTTATTTTGTACAAACCCCCTGGTGATTGTACTTAATTGTACATTTATGTTATTTATTTTTGTATGTTACAAATTATATTCTAATAAAGCTTCATACCTCCTCGGCGGTCCAGAAGGAGGCCTCGGCCTTCTTGTACATCTGCCAGATGTCGTGGTACTGGATGGGGAAGATGACGAAGCGCCGCGGGTTCTCCTGCAGCAGAGGCTCCGCTTCATGGGAGCTGCTGGTCTTCACGGCTTTGGGCTGCAGAACAAAATCAGAGTCAGAGACGGACTGGAACCGGCAACCCTCACCAGAACCAACCTGGGTTCTTTATACACTTCACATGCATCACTGCAGTCCTATTCAGCTCTAACAGGTAAAAATATTACTATAAGATGAATATATAGGACATTTTTGACCAATCTGTATAATCTGATTAAATTTGACTTGTAAAGTGCCTTGAGATGACATATTTCATGAATTGGTGTTATATGAATAAAATTTAATTGAATGAATTACTTAATTAACACTTCAGTTCAGGATTACTTCCTGGAGTAACAGGGCCGGGCCACATTCTTTTAATTATTTACTAGAATAAACTCCAAGGAAAACGAAAATAAACTCGTAATATTACAAAAAAAACAAAACAAAAAAAAAATAAAAAAATAGTTGCATCACTTTTTAATGCGAAACTCTAATTCCAGTAATGATGTGTGTCCTCTCTGCTTAACTTATTATTTATCAGAATAAATTACCTGCTTAATCAGAACCAAACAGGACATAAATCACCATCTAAGACCCAATTAGAGGAACTCTTACAAGTCTGGCTTAATTATAACGACTAAATCTGATTCATTGATGCAGAGGACAGGAGCTGAACTGTTGGCGCCACTTCCGCCAGTTTAGGCGCCACCACCGGCGGCTCCCGGCCCGCTGGACCAGAACCGCGGTTCGGCTCGCGCCGGTAACTCTCTCCCCGGTACATCTCCAGACTCACCGGCGCCTCGCTGAAGATCTTCCTCGCCGTCTTGGACGCCAGAACCCGGGTGCTGTTCAGGCTCGGAGGCTGAAAGGGGAAAGAAAAGACGTCAAGACGACCGAGCGGGATATAAATATATTATATATACATTTGTTAGTGATAAATGGACCGATAAGTTCTGGTAGACATTTTTCTTTTCTTTTTTCCTGCTTTCCCGCCACTCACCGTGTTCTCTTTGTCTAGAGACATGTTGCCCATCTTACTGCTGAGAGGCTGCTGGTTCTTCACTGAAAGAGGGGAGCGCGCAGACATCATCGCTACTGCTTCGGTTTCAGAGATACGCAAACAATAAAAGAAGAAAATAAGTTAATTAAACCTACAAAAAGGCTAAAAGTTACAAAGCTAGACTAAGAGGCAGCACGCAGAGTGACAGGCAGCGGAGAATGAAGCGGCTTTTCTTGTCTTCTCTCCTTTTTATTTGGAACCTTCCCGCTGGAACAAACTGGCGCCGACGTCATTACGTTACGTAAAATACTGCGGGAAATTCAAATCGGCAGAGGTTACGAAACTACAAAAAAACTGATGTTATAAAACAATTAAAACGGTCGCTTATGAAACCTGAGAAATATGAATAAAACATCAACTTCTCTTATATTAAAAACAATTAAATGTGTATTTAAGTCACGCCACGAAAGCATCGGCGTCTATCACAAACAATCGCACACCCTAAATGTTAATTTATCTTCTTATTCACTGTATAAATACCATAAATATCAAAACAGTGATTAAAACACACAGCAATCCCGACGCCCGTTAATAGCAAGATCTAAAATTCCATTTTTTTTACTGATATTCAACGGGAAACTTTTATAATCAGTGTAAATAACGTGTTAACCCGATTTCTTGCTTTGAATATATCATCTTTACATGCGACACATTCATGTATGTTAAAGTGAATCTATGTAAAGACACAATGATGAAGATGCGATAAGTTTCATGGTGTTTTTGACAATTTGTGTCCAGCTGCCGCGCTTTTCCCTTTGTTTATGTCACGAAAAGGCGTTGTCAACGAAACTATTCGCGCAAAAATGTGTTTTAAAAAGAAAGAAAAACACCAAAACCCGTTAAAACACGTATTGCATTTATATTTTAACACTTTTATCGGTTAGTTCGGCGTGGAATCACCAAAACGGTGTAGAATAAAATAACTCATCCCAGGAATTAGTCGGTGTCTGAATATTCGGTTTGATAAACTGGGGGCTTTACTGATTAATAATTTTATATTTTTCATTCCTATTTGATTGCGGTTATTTTTTACCTTTTATAAAACTGTGATTCACAGTCTTAAGCAAAACATTTGTCCTTAATTTTCCCTCTAAAACCTCCGGATGTCTTTTAAATCCCTCTTCCCTCGCAGCTGACGAGGACAATCTGCCTAGCAACTGTATCCGGATCATTGCCCGCGGCGGCCGCTCATTGGCTGCGGCGGAGCACCACAGGAAGTTACCTCTGCCATCTAGCGGCCGGGATGATCCAATATTTGTGGGTTTCTCCCACTGAGCTATATTATACACTGGAGTGCTAATAGCCCGCTGTTAGAACTCCCTATTTATTTCCCCCCAGTAACTAGGGAATATGTGCGCTACAGCATCGAATAACAAGGATTTTTTCATGTTCAGGGGGAGCTTAAAACTTTTAAAATGTCTAATTCCATATACTTTTATGTTATGTTCTAAAACTATCAAGTACTGAGAAAGTCATGTGCTGAAATATTTAGCATTTTATTAATTCAAATATACATATATAACATTTATAAATATATAAATAACAATATACTAAGACATATTTACATATATGTATATATACATATATACATATACACATATTTATATATACATATATGTATATTTAATATGCATATGTAAAATATTTCAGCACCTAATTTCCTAGTAGTTGATAGTGTTAGTACATCCACTGACTGTAGAATTACCTGTGAAATGTTTCCACACAACCAGAAAACTGCTTGTTGTTGCAAACAAATCCTGACTTCAGTTTTTCGCCAAAATCAGCACTCCAGTGTATTATATAGCACAGTGGTTTTTCCGGTTCGAGATCCAAGATATTTATTTGTTGTTTGCCAACCGCCAAAAAATATATATAAAAAAGAAGAAGAGCCGCTTTGATAGAAAGAAAAGCAACACAAGCGTTAAAATGACTCATCTGGTGCTCACTAGTAAATGTAGAATATATATATATATATATATATATATATATATATATATAATAGTGAATAAACAAAGCCAATATAAGTTGAATTAGAATAATAGAGGAATATATAAGAATAACAACTATTTGCAGAGGAAGAACAGTATGGCATTATTCGGGGTTTGTGTTGTTCAGACATAACAACAGGACAGGAGAGTTGAATGCAAACTTTGGATTTCTGATTTTAACCAAGTCTCAAGAAACAATTATTTTTATTTTTATCAAAATTTACGTAATGACAACCTGTTTTCATGCACACTCATTCCTGATTTTATTAAACCATTTAATGTTTTTAGACACTGATTTGATATTAAATAGACTCTAGTTCCTGATCTTATTTCTTGCTTTTTCCCCCCCAATAAATATTTTTTTTGCATATTTGGTATTTATGTCGTGCAGATTAGATCCAAATTGATTTAAATCCCCGGCTGGAAGGAACTATAGGGAGCGTTGTCAAGCTGATGCACGTATTTAAGCCTCACAGTCCATTAAATTAAATTAAATTTAAAACATAATCATATTCAAATTAAGATGACAAAGCACCTTATGATTTCATGACATCAAATGTGCGAGCTTACAACAGATTTAGGACATTTTTGGTTTATTTCTCTCTGCTGAATTCGACGTTTGAAAAGCTTCAGTTGCTCTCTGCGAAGGTTTATTTTATGAGTGGCTCTTTTATCGTAAAATGTTTCAGCAAGAAACATCAAGCTGTGAAGAAATGGACACCTATGTGCGTGACCTTCAGAATAAAAGCACAGAATGGTTTAATTTAATGCAGTGATGACATCATCAGTACAAAACTTGACAGCGTTTTCGTGAGGAACCAGCAAGGGGAAGTCCAGCCGGGTGTGTGGCAGTGTAGCTGGGCTCCATCAGCTCCACAGAAACAATCAGAGAAGAAGAAGTTTCATAGCGTTTGGTGCAACATCTCATCGGCACTGAAGTAGCTTATTCTGGATTCAAAGTCATCTGTGGAATAAGTTCCTCTAAGCGGAGGAACACGAAGGTAGAAACAGGAAAGAAGTCCAGCTTTGGTCCCGGCGCAGCTCCTCCTCTGAGTCAAACTGCTTCACCTGAATGTGTTGAAGTCAGAACCTGGACGTGAAACACCTGAAACCAAACGAGCCGAGGCGCGGAGCCTCAAAACAAACACCGGAGCCTGGAAAGTCTAAACGCTTATCGACCTTTTCCACATTCTGTCACATTAAGACCACGACGTTCAACGACTTCTATTAAGGTTTAATGAGACGGAGCAACAGAAAGTAGGCCGTCACGGTGAAGTGGAAGCTAAACGATTCATCGTTTTAAACATTAAAAAAAAGTAAAAGGTGTGGCATGCCGAGCCGAGTCAGTATTACGTCCTTCACGGTTTGTCTCTACCAGCTTTAAATGTCTACAGCAGGGGTGTCAAACTCATTGTGGTTGAGGGGCCGCATTCAGCTTAATCTGATCTCAAGAGGGCCACACGAGTAAACTCATTGCAAGATTAAATAGAACTAATAAATGTGGACTTGTTGTTGATTTTTATATTAAGTTAATTTCACTTTTACACAATATATTATGAATAACCTCAGCGTTTTTAAGAAAAGTATGTACAATTTCAACAATACTTTTACTCAGTTAAACATTTACTTATGCATTATGCATAAGAACTGATCACAGTGATTGTACAATGTTGAAAAACATTTATTCACATTTTTTGGAACTTAAAAACACCGTCCTGCATGACAAAATACATCAAACAGATAAAAATTAAGAAATGATTTGAATTTTTCCACACCTGCTTAATCTGATAATTAAAACACAGCGCCCCTCGTGGACAATATAGGAACTGCATATTTTCAATTAAACGAATTACATGTTTTTTTCAATAATTGTTTTATCATTCTCTTCCATTTATCTTGTCCACTTGTGAAAGTCAAATCTGATGAGCTCTTTGTGGCATCTTATTGCCACATTGCCAGACAGGACACTGGAAGAAAAAAAAAAAAAAAATTATTATTATTTTTTTAATAATGATAATGCATTTAGCCACAGGGCCGGACTAAATTGTTCGGCGGGCCGGATCCGGCCCGCGGGCCGTATGTTTGACACCCCTGGTCTACAGTCTGACATTTTGGGCCCAATTCTTGTTTGCAGAACACCTAAAGCTCGTACAGGTTACTAGCCTCGTGAGACCATCCTGATCTCGCGAGCTTTCAAGGTTTCACTCGCAGATCAGTCTGGCTACCCTCCGTTAAAAAGAAAATTTGGAGCCGTTCACCAAACGAACGTCCAATCAGCGTTGGCTTTGAGGCGGGTTGAGGTGTGACGCAACGGGAAGCGCGTCAGTTCAGTCTAAACAACATGGCGGCTTCAGCCGATGAAACTAGCGTTAGCGTGGCTATCGAGCAAGTTTTATCCGAATTACAGAGTATTTCTCTGCTGAGCTAACGAGCCTTTACCTGCAGCAGCAAGAGTAGCTTGGCTTGTGGTTGTGTTTTCGTCGTCATATGCTTCCTTGATCTGATTGGTTTATTTGGCCCGTCTATCACCAACATAGGCCAATCAGCTAACCAGTATTTTCGCCCCTTCCCAAAATTACTTCAACGGAAGGTTTTCCAGATGGATATGCGGAGCAAATCCATCTGGCGGGGTCAGGTTAACAGGTTGGGTGTTGAGCTTCTGAAGACATCAAGCTTCAATTGTTGCAAAGGATTGGATGTAGATCTGGACTTTGACTAGGCCATTCCACAAAATGAAGGGTCGTTATCCAGCTGTGAGGAGAACCTAAAACCCAGGACTCAAGTCCTCTGCAGCCTCTAGGTCACAGGTGTCAAACTCAAGGCCCGCGGGCCAAATCCGGCCCGTCAAGGTAAATTATCCGGCCCCCGAGAGCCCAAAAAAAAGGCATATATCCTTTTAAAGTGTATAAAGTGGCTAAAACTGTGCCTCCTGTAAGTGCAACTCACCCCAATATCAACTTTTTTTGCAGATAAACTGTATAAACTGGGCCTAAGGGTGCTACTTTTATGTTACTGTGCATTTTTTATACTACTGTGTGAACTGTAATGAAATTATGAAATGAAAAGTATCGTCTCTACACATGCAAGCGGCCCTTTTAATGACTTCATGATGCCAAAGTGGCCCCATATAGATATTAGTTTGACACGCTTGCTCTAGGTTTTCCTCCGTTAGCTCAGTCTGTTTCCCATCAGCTTCCCCCCCCCACACCATGATGCTGCCACCACCGTGTTTAATGGCGTTTTTCAGGCGGCCTAATCCTCACGGTGGTCATGGTAGTTATGGTGTGAATTTCACTCGACTGGAGCGCCTTCCTCCGCAGCTCATCTGCTGGTAAAGACTAAAAAACAGGAGTATTTTTAAGAAATCTTCCACTTCCCCAGTGACGCTTTACTTTGTGTCGGTCAGTCGTGTAAAATAAACTGAAGTGTGAACGTGTGAAATAGTTCAATGGGTGTAAAAACTTTGGCAAGGCGCTGCTAAAACAGTCATAACGCTGTAATAAATAAAGACCAATGTTTCAGCATCAAACCTAAACTCTGAAAAGGTGGAATTAGAAACTCAAAACATTCAGTAAAATAAAATGATAAAAGTTTTTTTTTTTTTATGATTTTAAAGGCTAAGATTCGGCAGATTTCTACAAAACGTCTGGTTCTTTGTTACATTCCTGAAGTCTCCGCCTCAGACGGAGCTGAGCTTCACCAGCCCTCTCACCGAGTCTTCGTGCAGCGCGTCCTGAGTGATGGGGTCGTACGGGACGGGCGGCGGGGGTAAGGGCGGCGGCGGGTGCTGCAGGTGCATGTGGGCGGGGCATGGCAGGGCGCCCTGCGGCGTGCTGCACGGCGTCTCCTCGGGGCTGGCGAAGCGGTGGGGGTGATGCAGGTGATGCAGGTGCAGGTGGTGGCTGCAGCGGGAGTCCACGGCGGCGGCGTCCCTGGGCGTCAGGACGTCTCCGGTGCAGGACGGCAGGGACGGCTGCGCGGGGGCCAGGTAGGCGCAGGGACCCCCCAGCGTGGCGGTCTTGGCGGGCAGAGGGGCCAGAACGACGGGGTCGCTGTGGAGCAGCGGCGTGGCGGCGGCCTGCAGGACGAACTTGGTGCTCTGGATGCACTGATCCTGGTCGCACTGAGGGGACAGGGGGAGGGGGGACAGACAGAGGGGACAGAGGGGGGGACAGGGGGGGGACGGTTAGAGGGGGCGGAGCGTCCTCAGCGTCCTCAGCGGAGGGACGGAGCACCTACCATGTGAGCGTGGAGCTGCGTGGAGGCGTAGCTGCTGCTGCCGTTGGACTGGGAGACGGTGTGAGGCGTGTCGGCCCGGATCCGTCCTCTTCTGTCGATGAGACTGGAACAGAGAGACCAGAGGTTCTGATGCTGAAGCATTCATCCATCCATCCATTATTCATCCATCCATTATTCATCCATCCATCCATTATTTATTCATCCATTCATCCATCCATTCATTATTCATCCATCCATTATTCATCCATTCATCCATCCATCCATTCATTCATCCATCATTCATCCATTCATCCATCCATTATTCATCCATCCATCCATTCATCCATCCACCCATTATACATCCATCCATCATCCATCCATCCATTCATCCATTATTCATCCATCCATTATTCAGCCATCCATCCATCATTCATTCATTCATCCATCCATTATTCATCCATCCATCCATTATTCATCCATCCATCATTCATCCATCCATCATCCATTCATCCATCATCCATCCATCCTTCATCCATCATTCATCTATCATCCATCATCCATCCATCCTTCATCCATCATTCATCTATCATCCATCATCCATCCATCCTTCATCCATCATTCATCCATCATCCATCCATCCATCCATCCATCCATCCATCCATCCCTCCATCAGGTCTCTGATTCTTTGGACTACACTCCATCAAGAACCCTCGTTCTTAAACAGCTGATGGAACATGGAGGAGGTTCTAGTCTAGAAAACTCGTCCATCTCTACAACATGGAGTAAATCCCAGCATTCCCAAACTTCATGGTGCAGAAAACAAAGCGTAGACGTGGTAGAAAACTGATCGATCAGATGCTTCTGACTAAATGACCAGGAGAACGTCACAGACTGATAGATGAATTCAGCTTGGTCACAGACGGAGAGATGACGATTAACAGGAGGAGGTTAGGAGGGAGAAGACCCAAGGAGAAGAACAGGAAGCTTGGAGAACATGCAAAGATCCACACGGTGAATCTTCAGCTTCTACCGACAGTAATAGAACAATTAGGACAAAGATGGAGTTTAATTACTCCAGGAGGGTCTCCGCTGAAAACTGTCGTCATTAAATAAGGAAGAACACCGTCTGCGGAGGAGGAGACGGAGGAGCAAACCTTTCTGGTTTTAGTCCTAATCTGTAGTTCTGTACTGTCCTTATTCTAGCCTTTAATCTTATCTTTAAGTGTTGATGTAATTTACAACCTGGCTGTAGTCCTGCCATGATTTCATTATCAGCTTTAGTCATGATAATGACTAAAGCTGATAATGAAAGCCTGACTTTAACACTAGCTTCAGGGCTGAGTCACGATGAAAGTCTTTACTTTCATGTTAGTCCAAGTTGTAGTCCTGGTTTAGGACCAAAGTCTAGTCCGGATTTCAGAACTTTAGTCCTGATAAAGGAGATGATTTTACATCTGTTTGGTCCTAATTTATCTCCAGCGTTAGCCAGAGTCTTAGCATCTGTTTCAGCATCCAAGTCTCCATTGAGTTACGAACTTTAGTCTCCGTTATATTACTGGATTTAGTACTAAGTTTAGTCCTAACTTAGGTTACATCTTTGGTTCTGTTTACTTCCTGTTCTTGCCCCAGTTTTAGGACAAAGTCTAGTTTTGAATTGAAAACTAACTTTAGTCCTGATTTATTAAATGATTTTAGTCCCAGTTCTAATCCTGGTTTTAGTACCAGATTATAAATCACATTTTAGTCCCAATTCTTGTCCTGATTTAAAAACTAACCTTTGGCCACAGCTTTAGTTCTGGACCTTAAATCAGACATAATTAAGTTCTGGTTCTAATCCTGATTTCAGTACCAAAACTATTCCCGATTTAGATCCTTATTTTTTTATTTTGTTTAGTCTTGATTTTAGTCTCAGGTCTAGTGCTGATTTTAAATCTTTACTCCAGACTTAGGTCGTATGTTTTGGTTTTGGTTAGCCATGATCGTACTTTAACCAAGACTAACTGGAGCTGGGACTAACTTTAGTCCTGGTATATGTAAGGACTTTAGTTCTGTTAAAGTATGATTTTAGTTTTGAACAACGTAGTCATTTCTGGTCCTGCTCTTTGGTCATGACTGTCTTAGTTTAGTCCTGGCTTTTACCCCGAGGTCCATCCCTGATGTCGGTACCAACATTAGTCCTGGGTCAGTCACTTAATCTTAATGGCATTAACTTGGCCTCTGGTAATAAAGTAAAAAATCTTGGTGTTATTTTTGACCAAGACATGTCATTTAAATCCCATATTAAACAGGTTTCCAGAGTTTCCTTTTTTCACCTCAGGAATATCACCAAAATTAGGAACATTCTGTCCAGGAGTGATGCTGAAAAACTGGTCCATGCATTTGTTACTTCAAGGCTGGACTATTGTAATTCTTTACTATCAGGAAGTCCACAAAATGCAGTTCAAAGCCTTCAGCTGATCCAAAATGCTGCAGCAAGAGTTCTGATGAAAATCAACAAGAGGGATCATATTTCTCCTATTTTAGCTTCTCTTCATTGGCTTCCTGTTAAATCAAGAATAGAATTTAAAATTCTTCTTCTAACGTATAAAGCCCTTAATAATCAAGCTCCATCATATATCAGAGCTCTGATTACCCCGTATGTTCCTAACAGAGCACTTCGCTCTCAGACTGCAGGTCTGCTGGTGGTTCCTAGAGTCTCTAAAAGTAGAATGGGAGGCAGATCCTTTAGCTATCAGGCTCCTCTCCTGTGGAACCAACTCCCAGTTTTGGTCCGTGAGGCAGACACCCCGTCTACTTTTAAGACTAATCTTAAAACTTTCCTTTGTGACAAAGCTTGTAGTTAGAGTGGCTCATGTTACCCTGAGCTACCTCTATAGTTATGCTGCTATAGGCTTAGGCTGCTGGAGGACATCAGGGCCTATTTCTCTCTCTCTGCTGAGTTCTCCTACTGCTCTCCAGTCTGAAATGCTTGTTGTTATTTCAGCTTTTAACTTTTTGTTCTCTGTCATTTTTTCTCTTCATAGAAGGTACACCTGGTCTGGCGTTCTGTTAGCTGTGACATCATCAGGGGAGGCAGATCATCCACTATTACCATCTAACATAGAAAGTACTCCTGGGTCAATGTGAGCTTCTGAGCTTTCTGTGTCTCTGCTCTGTCTTCTCTAAGCCCCAGTGGGTGGAGGCAGATGAGCGTTCACACTGAGCCTGGTGTGAACGCACTGAGCCTGGTTAGTTCTGCTGGAGGTTCTCCTCCCTGTTAAAGGGGAGTTTTCCTCTCCACTGTCGCTTCATGCATGCTCAGTATGAGGGATTGCTGCAAAGCCATCAACAATGCAGACGACTGTCCACTGTGGCTCTACGCTCTTTCAGGAGGAGTGAATGCTGCTTGGAGAGACTTGATGCAACCTGCTGGGTTTCCTTAGAGAGGAAACTTTCTCACCAACCTGGAGGATGTGATGGAGTCTGACTTTAGAAAGAGCCTTGAGATGACATGTTTCATGAATTGGCTCTATATTAAAAAATTGAATTGAATTTAGCTGCTGACCTTGGAGGCAGAGGTCCACACAGAGCCGAGCAGCAGTTGGTGAGGACACTTCCATAACTGTAGGGGTTGTAGTTGTCCTTCCCCTCCTTCTTGGACCAGGTTCCTTTGATCTAGACGGAAACATCAGAATCAAGATCACAACAGACTGAAAACAGAACCGATCCAGACTGGGAGAACCAGCAGGGTTTCTGCGTCGGCGGGTCTGGATCCCAACGCTGGGAGCCGGTATACTCACGTCCTCGTTGGTGGTCTGGTTGGAGCTGATCAGGTAGGTATGGAAGCCCGACAGGCCCACGATGGACCAGACGGAGAAGAAACACACCACCACCTCCAGAATGGTGCAGAGCAGAGTCAAGGATGGACTCGGTTTTTTTAGATTAAAAAATGGGCCAAACTGCAATATTCTGATCTGCAGTGAAGAGTGAGATGATCTCTTTCTCCACGTCAGGTCGGATATGGCAGGAAACGGCGTGTTGGTGTCTCTGTCAGGGTGGGACAGACTCACTTTGACCTTGGCAGTGCATCACAGGACATATTGAGCAGTAGATGGAGACAGCATCAGGATTGATTTATCAGAAACACACACATTACAGGGGGGGTTGGGCTGTGTGGGAGCTAATTAATGCCCGTGGTGGATTTACTGTGTCAGATGTGACTCCATGTTGGACAGGTCGGGTGTTTCCAGCTTTTCCAGTGCAGTTTGTTTCTGATTTCAGTCCTGATTCGTCCCTCTTTCAGCCAGACTGACTTTAATTCAGCACTAAGGGCTAAACTCTTCTGTCAAGTCTTTATTCTAAATCATGTAATATTGGGTTTTATGCATAAATCTGTGGCTCTGGTACGACCCGCTGTGCAGAATAATCGGCGTCTGGAGAAGCGATTTATTCTGGTTCAGAACTCTGGAACCCAGCAGAACCTCAGGAGAACCTGGAAATGAACCGTTGGACCTCTGAAGGATATCTAGCAGGACTGTCTTTGAGAGTCGTCAGGAACCCGGTCCGCTTCGATCCTGGAGAACCCGAGAGAAGAAGAGAAGTTCACAACCGAGGAACCCATCCATCCATCCATCCATCCATCCATTCATCCATCAACCATCCATCCATCTACCCATCCATCCATCCATCCATCTGTCCATCCATCCGTCCATCCATCCATCCATCCATCTGTCCATCCATCCATCCATCCATCTGTCCATCATCCATCCATCATCCATCCATCCCTCCATCATCCATCCATCCATCTATCCATCCATACACCCATCATCCATCTATCCATCCATCCATCCATCCGTTCATCCATCCATCTACCCATCCATCCCTCCATCCATCCATCTATACATCCATCTGTCCATCATCCATCCATCCATCCCTCCATCATCCATCCACCCATCTATCCATCCATACGCCCATCATCCATCCATCCATCCATCCCTCCATCATCCATCCATCCTTCCACCCATCCATCCATCTGTCCATCCATCCATACGCCCATCATCCATCCATCCATCCATCAATCCATCCATCCCTCCATCATCCATCCATCCATCCCTCCATCCATCCATCCATCCATCCATCCATCCATCAATCCATCCATCCCTCCATCATCCATCCATCCCTCCATCCATCCATCCCTCCATCCATCAACCATCCATCCATCAACCATCCATCCATCCATCCCTCCATCATCCATCCCTCCATCATCCATCCATCCATACACCCATCATCCATCCATCCATCCATCCGTCCATCTGTCCATCCATCCTCCATCCATCTATCCATCTATCCATCATCCATCTGTCCATCCATCCATGCGCCCATCCATCCATCCGTTCATCCATCCATCCATCCATCCATCCATATGCCCATCCATCCATCCTTCCATCCATCAACCATCCATCCCTCCATCATCCATCCATCCATCCGTCCATCTGTCCATCCATCCATCCATCCATCCATCCATCATCCATCCATCTATCCATCATCCATCCATCTGTCCATCCATCCATATGCCCATCCATCCATCCATCATCCATCCGCCCATCCATCCTTTATTTATCCATCCATTATTCATCCATCCATCCATCCATCCATCCATCCATCCATCCATCCATCATCCATCCCTCCATCCATCCATCATCCATCCCTCCATCATCCATCCATCCATCCATCCATCATCCATCTCTCCATCATCCATCCATCCATCCCTCCATCAGGATTCGGTGGAGGAGCAGCAGCTCCAAACTTGTTAATGATGGAGGTCACTCCCTATAATCTAAAGTAGATTAAAGTAGATTATATTCATCCATCATCTCCCTTTTACGTTCAGGATGAACATCTCAGTGGAATAATCTAAACTGGATCTCCATGGTGCCATCATTCAAAAACTAGACACCAAACCTGTCCTCCAGAAATACGCCACGGATGTCACAAAAAAAAATAAAACAGCCGAATCTATAAAAATGCCCCAAATCTATCAGAACTTGACAGACAGAAAACAGGATCTCAGCTGCAACAGGATAAATGTCACAGAGCTGTCGGATAAAAAAATAAAAGGTGTGAAGTTTGCTGTAAAAAAGTAGATAAGGCCCAAAAACACGATAAATTACAGACACATTTACAAGTTTTTAACCTTTTAAATGAGATTGTTTGTGGTGAACACATCGGTCTGAGTCTCGTTAATCTGGGTGTTCTGAACACACACAAAGACTCAGAAAAGAGACGGAGGAGAAGTGAAGGCGTCAGACGCTGGCAGGGAATTTCACGCAGATCAAAGTCACCACTCTCTGCTAGATCTTTTTATAGCAGCGCTGCTAAAAACAGAAAACAAGGAGCGCTCAGAAGAAAACACGAGTTTATCTGAGACAGTCTGCTGGTTGTTAAGCCGCCTCACAGCTCTGGGTTTGGAGCTTCAGGGCAAATAAACAACTTTAATGGCCTGAACAGATGGAATGGAAGAAAATCCACAAAACCCGACGGTTAGCTGGGTTAGCCCTGCTGCAAAGCAAACTATCAGAAATTTCTTAGAAGCATCAGTATTTTGACACCAAGAATTAAACACTCTATAAATGCAAAAAAAAAAAAAAAAAAAAAAAAACAGCAGGAAACACAACAAAGAATAATGAAAAACTGAGACAAATCATCCTAAAAGGGGGCGTCTGTCTCTTTATATTGGCTTTCAGGAAGTTCATGGAGTTCCTCAGGGTTTAATGTCCGGTACCATCGTGTTTTCAGTGTAAATACGTACTACCTCAGTTTTCTGGAGTAACATTTATGACTTCAGAAATATAACAGATCCGGGAAGTTCTCCTGGGCCATTTTCCAGCTTTGGATAGACGCAATAATTACAGAAAAGACGAGGGTGGTAAGAAAAATCAGGGATTATAACGACGACACATGAAATGCTAGTTTGTCTCTATTTTTAGGTACTTTTATGCAAAGCTGCAGCTTTCTGTTTGCAAATAGCAACAGACTTAAGCGTTAGCATCTCTGTGGGCCGGTTCAACAACAGTTCATCATGTTTCATGCTAAAAAAAAGCTGAGAAATTGAAGCACAGTTAAAAGGGGCCGTCATTTGGTGTTTCAGCAGGATAACGATCCAAACATGGGGTCATAAACACAGAAATGGTTCAGCAGATACAAAAATCAACCGCCTGAGCCCGCAGACCTAAATCTGACAGAAACAGGAAGAGAAGAGAGGATCATGTAGGACCCAGGAGTCTGGATCATATCCAGAGACGGTGTAAAGAAAAATGGCTGCTGCTCTAAACTTTCTTTAAGTTTAGTCACTTCAGAAGACCAGAAAGCTTTCAGCAAGCAGACAGAACCGTGGGTTTCAAGGTTCAAGCGGTGCGAGGAGGCGGCAGAGGCAGAGTTACTCACTGTGGACGACGTGCGTGACGACGAAGGCGAAGATGAAGATGGTGAGGAAGGAGAGGGAGAGGATGAAGAGGTAGAAGAAGCGGTAGTTCCTCCGTCCGACGCAGTTCCCCACCCAGGGACAGTGATGGTCGAAACGCTCTGCAGGAATATAAAAAAAACAAAAACATATTTAATCGTAAAGAGCCTGATTTCCACTGACATATTTCACCAAAATATACATTTACGTCTGAAAATGAGAGAAAACGGGAACGAATGAAATGTTTTTTCCGTTGCATGTAGACGACGTTGGGAAAAAGCGTGACGCCAAACTCACACTGACCGACACAGTTGTCACAGAGGCTGCAGTGAGACGCTCGGGGCGGCCGGAAGATTTTGCAGGTGAAGCAGTACTTCAGCTTGACCGTCTGGCCGTTGATGAGGACCTCTCTGGTGCGAGGCGGAGGCTTCGAGCATCCCGTCGAGTCTGAAAAAATAAATAAATAAAATAAAACGCACAACAGGCAACGGATTGGTGAAGAGTTCACAGCTGCTGGTGTTAGACGCTAAAGATCAGACCAGACGGTCAGGGGCCCAAAAATCATCATCTGTCCTGGTCCGGATGGGGCGGCTGTTGATAAAATACTGATGGATTAATGGGTGTCTGGTTTCTCGAGGCCTGAAATACACGAGGCTAAAGAGTCCAACAAATCACAAGTCAAGGGACACAGACCTGACGAGTGAGAGGCCAAAGACTTGAGGACCAGGGAGTAAGGGACCTGAGGTGTCAGGGGCCTGAAACAAAGGGAAGTGTAGAGGCTAAAGTTTTAGAGACCCCAGACAGTCATTGACGTTAATGTCAGGGGCCGAGGAATCAAGGACCTAAAGGACCAGAGGCGGAAACTTCATGGGGTAGAATACTCTGAAAATGTAAAAAAGGGGCTAAAGAGGCAGGGGCCACAAGACGGACTAAAGGTCCATTCATACCCTACGTTTGGCCTACACGTCCGTTTTTCTGTCCGTACGTTCTATCCGTTGACTCCTTCATACCTCCGTCCGTTGAGGTGCGCAATAACCAATATTTCCTCTAGGTGGCAGTGCTGGGCGCCAATAATTCGTCATTGATCAAACATGGCGACGGTCCAAGACGTGATTTTGTTGTATTTGCTCAGTAAGTAAACTTTTTAATTGTCCCTGTGCCCCGGCCACGACACATCATATGTGTGGGTAGTTGCAGACAAGCTCCGCAAGTCGTTCCTCGAATCCCGCCATTGTTTATAGCCCAGAATTCTAACCTTCGTGATTTTGTTGACATTTTGTACTACAAACTCAATAGCGCCCCCACATTTTCCGGTAGTATTGCTCCGAAATCGACGGTTAGAACGTATGAAACACTCCACACGTATCCGTCTTTTACGTGAGGTATGAATGAGCCTTAAAAGGTGTTAGGCGCTAAAGAGACAGGGATCAGACCAGAGGGTCAGGGGCCCAAAATCACCATCTGTCCTGGTCCGGATGGGGCGGCTGTTGATAAAATACTAATGGATAGATGGGTGTCTGGTTTCTTGAGGCCTAAAGTGTCAGGGGCCTGAAATACACGAGGCTAAAGAGTCCAACAAATTACAAGTCAAGGGCCACAAGGGACACAGACCTGACGAGTGAGAGGCCAAAGACTTGAAGACCAGGGAGTAAGGGACCTGAGATGTCAGGGGCCTGAAACAAAAGGAAGTGTAGAGGCTAAGGTTTTAGAGACCAGAGAGTCAATGACGTTAATGTCAGGGGCCGAGGAATCAAGGACCTAAAGGACCTAAAGGACCTAAAGGACCAGAGGCTGAAACTTCATGGGGCAGAAAAACTCTGTTTCAAGGGCATGAAATGTAAAAAGGGGCTAAAGAGGCAGGGCCACAAGACGGACTAAAGGTCCATTCATACC
This sequence comes from Fundulus heteroclitus, assembly GCF_011125445.2. Taxonomy (NCBI): domain Eukaryota; kingdom Metazoa; phylum Chordata; class Actinopteri; order Cyprinodontiformes; family Fundulidae; genus Fundulus; species Fundulus heteroclitus. Next base: position 2,941,092 of record NW_023396770.1, read on the forward strand.
CTACGTTTGGCCTACACGTCCGTATTTCTGTCCGTACGTTCTATCCGTTGACTCCTTCATACCTCCGTCCGTTGAGGTGCGCAATAACCAATATTTCCTCTAGGTGGCAGTGCTGGGCACCAATAATTCATCATTGATCAAACATGGCGACGGTCCAAGACGTGATTTTGTTGTATTTGCTCCGTAAGTAAACTTTTTAATTGTCCCTGTGCCCCCGGACACGACACATCATATATGTGTGGGTAGTTGCGGACATGCTCCGCAAGTCATTCCTCGAATCCCGCCATTGTTTAAAGCCCAGAATTCTAACCTTCTTTGTGATTTTGTTGACATTTTGTACTACAAACTCAATAGCGCCCCCACCTTTTCCGGTAGTATTGCTCCGAAATCGACGGTTGGAACGTATGAAACACTCCACACGTATCCGTATCCATCTTTTACGTGAGGTATGAATGGGCCTTATAAGGTGTTAGGCGCTAAAGAGACAGGGATCAGACCAGAGGGTCAGGGGCCCAAAATCACCATCTGTCCTGGTCCGGATGGGGCGGCTGTTGATAAAATACTAATGGATAGATGGATGGATGTAATGATCTTCTGCGGTTCTACAGAATTCATGCAGAACTTCAGATTCCCTCTCGTTAAAAATCTGGATTTCGTTTGTCTGACATTTAGGACAACTAAATCTCGGAGTATCAGAGAGAAAAAAAACCCTGAAGCTGTCTGTTTCCTCCGCCTCCAACCAACTCTGAGCTCTGACAGCGTTAACGTCGGCCATGTCTGCGGGTTCCGCCCGGTGCCGACTGACAGCTGACGTCTCTCAGCATCCGCGCGGAAACATCAAGAAGTACGATGACAGGCTTCCAGAAATAGACCTGGGAGCTTAGACGGTGACGTTCGGTGTCTGTGGAAACGTTTCCTAGATCGAGGAGGAAAGTTCTACACGCCTCACTCAGGACTTTTGTACAAAACCCACAAATTTTTGTGAAATATCTCCATGGTTACCGATCTGCCTCTCCAGGTCTGCGGCCTCGTCCGGCGTCGCTCTGGGCAGAACGCCGGGGTCGCTGAAGCTCGCCCTGAGCAGCATCCCCATCACGAAGACGAAGAGGACGGCGCCGACGGCCGGGATCGCCGGACTCAGGTGGGACGCCAAGTAGGGACAGCTGAGGACACAGAGAGACAGGCTGAGGGTCTCGACCAATCAGAGGGCTCCGCACGTTACGGTGTTATAAGTAGATAAAGAGTTGGGGTCCAACGAGGCAGGAGCACAAAATATAAGAGGACAGAAAGTTACTGGGCCATAAATTAGGGACCGGAAGAGTTGAAGACAAACGACTGAGGGGACTCAAGTCTTCACAGACTAAAGAGTTTGGGGCCAAACAGTCTACAGTGTTATAATAATATAATATAATAATAAATTAGTAGCACAGTCAGGTGCCTGGTTTCTCGAAGTTTCAGGGGCCTGAAATACACGAGGCTTAAGAGTCAAACAAATCACAAGTCAAGGGCCACAGACCTGACGAGTGAGAGGCCAAAGACTTGAGAACCAGGGAGTATCATCAATCAAGGACCTAAAGGGCCAGAGGCTGAAACTTCTTGGGGTGGAAAAACTCTGTTTCAAGGGGCATGAAATGTAAAAAAAGGGCTAAAGAGGCAGGGGCCACAGAGTCAGACTAAAAGGTGTTAGACGCTAAAGAGACAGGGATCAGTCCAGAGGGTCAGGGGCCCAAAATGTGCTAATTAGCAACAAGTCAGGTTCTCAAATCAGTCATTATCAACTTAGACTTAGACTTAGACAACTTTATGTGTCATTCTGTATGCACAGAGTGCGTACAGAATGAAATTTTGTTGCATACAGCTTGAAAATTACAGTAAATTACAGTATATTACAGTATAAGGTGCAGCAGTGATTTAAAAGTAAACAATTGAAATGTAAACAATACAGGAGAAAGTGTGCGATCACAGTGTTAAGGTGAGTATTTTTAAAACCATTTGTATGTACAGAAATGATTGTGCAAAGGGCATTTGTGACAACAATTCTGGGGCCAAAATTGTTCATTACCAACAAGTCCGGGAGCCCAAAATGGTAATTACTAAAAAAGTTAGATGCCCAAACTGTTGAATATCAGTAATTCAGAGACCCAAACTGTTCATTATATAAAAGAGATAAGAAGCAAAGTGTCAGGGCCAGAGGAAAATAATAAAGGGATCAAAGGTATTAGGGTCCATTTGGTCCGGGATCAGCAGTTTAAACGGCAGGAACCAGTAGAGCCAATGAGTAGAAGCCAATCAATCAATGGGGGCCAAATCAGAGGCTGAAGAGTCACAAGCTTAGTGTGGAAAAGTGTAATAAAAAAGTATTTTTGTTTCATGAAGGAGGCCGAGGCTCCTGCTGATCACCTGTTCTGTAACACACCTGAGTTTGTGTGAAACGAACAGGGTCCAACTGAAGCTTCTTCAGGGAAACAAAATCCCAACATTTTAAATGATGTCAGGATTATAATCCTCTCTCTGATCAAATCAAAGCTGGACGCCGGCTCTAAAACACAAACCAGACCCGCGAGACTCACTCGAAGGCGAAGAAGAGGCCGCAGGTGAGGAGGATCAGGACCAGGGTCAGGTAGAACACCCCGGCCTGCCGCGCCATCATGATCCGCCCGTCGCAGTAGAACCGGTTCCTCCCCGGGAACACCTGCCACTTCCTGCGGGGGTTCCGGCTGCGGTGTCCGGGGCAGAGGGGCGGCTGCGCGCCGGTGGAGGAGGAGCAGCCGCTGCCGCGCGTGCAGATCTGGTCGTACCGGCCCGGTCCGTCCGGAGCCGCGCGCTGGATCTGAGACATGAGTCCTGGCACGCGGGGTTGGAGAGAGGACGATCAAAGGTGCGCGCGCGGACCTGCGTCCAACCGGAATCCTCGCGCCCGCATTTCCATCACGAAGCGACAAGGTTTGGTTATTGTTTTATTTAATATTATTATTATTATTCTGTAAACAAACGCACGCGCTGGAGTCCCCAGTCTGGTACCAGATCCGCGTTCTCCCGAACCAGACTCTCTCTCTCTCTATATATATAAAGTGGTTCCGGTTCTGGACGGGAGTGGGTGTGATCCAGGTCTGTGCGCAGGAGCGGCACCGGGTGTTCAGCTGCTCCGTGTCTGTGAAAAGGAGGAGAGGGATGAGGAGGAGAAGTATCCCGATCCTCCGCAGAGCCGCTGGAGCCTGCAGAGATCCTCTATTTCTAGCAGGACACATCACTACGCAGAAAAAACAAACAAAAACAAAATCAGACACATGAACAGATGACGCAGAAATCCCTTCTAAAAGATGGGACAACGGAAAAGCAGCATTAGTTTAGAGTTTTGTTAAAAAAAAACTGGCATTTTGAAATGTATTTATAACTTTCTTAATCGTTGAATAAAGATTTACTTCCATCACAGCAAACAATTATAACAAACTATTGTTATAATTGCTTATTTCACATCATTTATCAGAGTTGTATTCATGGTTGGAGCCCTCCAGGCTTCATGGTGGCAGTTTTTCTTTTATTTCAAAGGTCAGAACTGATTAAAATAGACAGTTTATTTTCTGTTTGAGTTCTCACCTTGGTAAACATTTTTTGAAAGAAAACATTCAAGATTTTCTATTAGAGCATCTTCTTAGTCGACTTTTAAAGTAGCTTTTATCATATTATGAGTAGGAAATTGTTATAAATTTTATTTTATCTGCTTTCGATAAGTCCTATTTGATTTTTATAAATCTAAAAATCGATGGATGGATGGATCTATCTAGCTATACATATATATATGTGTGTGTGTGTGTGTGTGTGAGAGAGAGAGAGAGAGATACATATAATGTTTCTCAATGTTTTTTTTCATTCATGCAAATATCTATTTTCTTTCACAGCATAATGTAATCATCCACTGTTTCACTTAATTTTTTAACTTGAGCATTTCCTGCTTACCTGAGTGTGCCTAATTATCTATTAAATAAATGCACATTATTTTTGTTTCCTTCTAAACATTCTTTCTCTTCTGCTGCGTCTCTTTAAATGTAGTTTCGTTCATATTCATAAATCGTGTAAATCTGGTGTGATTCTATTTGTTTTTGCCACCGTGACGTCCCCCATAATAAATGTATTTCTACCCTGGCCTACTGAATATAGTGTCGTAGTGAGAGCTCTTACTTTCAGTGTTCGGTTTAGTCTGCATTCCTTAATCAACAAGGACTAATAAACGATCTTTGATTCGGGATTCCGTCTCTTTCTCTTCTGGCTAAATTGCTGAGGTTTATTTTAAAGTTAAAACGTAACAAAAAGTAAAATAATCCCATATTGTAGTCTATAACACATGATTCGGGTTCCTTTTTCTGACTCGAGGGGATTCTTTTCGTTCCTTTTCGGTGTTTCTGCCCGGAAGTTTTACGGAGACGCACCGTAGCAGCATGACGGCCGCTGGTGTTGACGGAGACTCTGGTGCCAGTAAAGCCGGAGTTAGTGACGAAGAGGACAGACTACAGGTGTTAAAAGGTGAGCAGGACCGACGAGCTGCTGTTTGATTGGACGTTAAAACAAAGGTGAGCCGCTGCCGCCGAACTCTATGCAAAAACCGGCCGATTTAAGCTCCACCTGGCCTTTCCTGCAGCTGCAGGGGTCACGGTGCTCTCACCTGTCCATGGAGGACTTGATCCAACTGCTCCGGACGGTTCTGCTGATAGTTTCCTCACCGGAACCCAAAACTGGTTCTTCACGGTCTCCTACAATGTCAGGACGGAAAGACAGAAGCAATGGCTCCAGATAAGCTGCTGCCCATCAACCTGAAGGGTTTAGAGTTCATAAAAGACTGAATGATTGTCAAGCAAGGCGGGGGAAGTGTGATGATCAGAGTGCGAAATACGGGGGGGTCCGGGGGGGCTAGACCCCCCCGATTAACCCATGAGACCCCCTGAAAGCCTCAAAAGCAAAATTTAAAGGGGGTCTTAAATTGTGTCAAAAAAAATTTAAAATGAAATATTTTTTGTCACTAATGGTCACTAAAATTTTTTTAAGCTCAACATGTCCAGTATTTAAAATTCAAAACATTTATTCACAAATATCAGAATTAGAATCAGACATACTTTAATGATCCCAGGGGGAAATATGTTCTGTTTTTTGCCAAGTGGAACCAGCCAATCCTATGCGCGGATGCAAATTAGCCATGTGCGCGCCAAACAGAAGAAAGACATAACGTTGACAACAATTAATACTAAAAATGTTTAAATTTTAGTGTTAGGAACTGATCTTATCTGTTGTGCCTGTGCACTTTATCTGTTTCACTGTTGGTGAATGAGAAAGTCCTCTCGAGTCCTTGTGTGTCTGGTGAATGTGAAGAATTGACATTAAAGCTAACTTTGACTTTGACATTGTAATGTTATAGGCCTACTGCATATTGAGAAAATTTACATCAGTATTGCGCAACAATCGGGAGATGGGGACCCCCCCCCAAATATTGACAGGTATTACGCACACTGGTGATGATTATTATTTTTTTTTATTTGAATAACACCAATTCATGACAAATATCATCTCAAGGTTCTTTCCAAAGTCAGCCTCCATCAGATCCTCCAGGTTGGTGAGAAAGTTTCCTCTCTAAGGAAACCCAGCAGGTTGCATCAAGTCTCTCCAAGCAGCATTCACTCCTCCTGAAAGAGCGTAGAGCCACAGTGGACAGTCGTCTGCATTGTTGATGGCTTTGCAGCAATCCCTCATACTGAGCATGCATGAAGCGACAGTGGAGAGGAAAACTCCCCTTTAACAGGGAGGAGAACCTCCAGCAGAACCAGAACCAGGCTCAGTGTGAACGCTCATCTGCCTCCACCCACTGGGGCTTAGAGAAGACAGAGCAGAGACACAGAAAGCTCAGAAGCTCACATTGACCCAGGAGTACTTTCTATGTTAGAGAAGACAGAGCAGAGACACAGAAAGCACAGAAGCTCACATTGACCCAGGAGTACTTTCTATGTTAGAGAAGATAGAGCAGAGACACAGAAAGAGAGACATAAACTTGTTAATGAGTGCATGGTGTGGGTGGAAAAGATTAAAAGGGAAAGTGCTAGGACAAGCAGGTATCTATGACCTACATGTTTCTTTTAAAGGTTGATTTGCATGGGTTTAATGATCGTTTTAGTTTTATGAACTGTTACTATTTATTATGTTACTATTTTATTATTATTTTTCTAAAAGATTTCTTTTAGCAGTGATCGAATATGTGGTGCAGTGCAGCTGATCCTTGTATCAGATGGCAAATTTCTCTCAAGGGAGACTAATAAAGATACTTTGAGTTGAACTAATGATTCTAATAAGTCAAGTATGAGATCCTATGTCGTACCAAGGGTGGCACATTTGGAAAGGTTGAAGGGAAAAAACGTCTTTTTTTACTAAAAATAAATACATAAAAGCACATCTTTGGTTGGTAAAGTAACGTCTGGAACCACAACCTTTGGACAGATGAGACCAACGCAGGAAGTCTGACTCTGCAGCAGCGTGTTCACTGCAAAAACTGATCTAAAAATAAATAAAATGTTCTTAAAATTAGTGTTTTTGTCCTAGATTTGAGCAGGTAAATAATATCATCTGCCAATGAAATTAGTATTTTGACCCCTAAAATAAGATAATTAGACATCCTGCACTTGAAATAAGATGATGAAGGTGAGTTGTTCCTATTTTAAGGGCAAAAATCTTATTCTATTGGCAGATCATCTTATTTACCTGCTCAAATCAAGGACAGATTCACTCATTTTAAGAAAATATTACTAATTTTTAGTTCTGTTTTTGCTTTGTTTGGAGGACACCAAAGCCCTCATGTCAGCAGCAAAGCACGGTAGAGGCGGTATGGTGATGCGGGTTTCTTTTGCACCCGGCTGTCATTTATTGAACCATGATCTCTGTGTATCAAAGCGTTCTGGAGTCAAAGTCTCGGCCGTCAACAGAACAAACGGCGTGATGCTGTGATGGCCTAGTCAAAGTTCAGGTCTCAGCCTGATTGAAGTGACGCGGCTGGACTGAAAACTGTAACCGATTCTCTGCAGACCCTCCTCTGTGGTTCCGTCTGTTTGTTTTCTCATCATGAGATTAAATATCTGTAGAACCCGGTAAAAAAAAAAAAAAAATCTCCAGCTCGGCTGACTTCCTGTCTGCAGGCGCGGCGTTCCTGACCACGGTGGCGACGGCGGGGATGGTCGCAGGGTTCGGCTCCACGTTGGCGCTGGCCAAGAAGAAGAGCCCGGGGTGGTTCAGTAAGGTAAGGTCCGACAGGTGAGCGGGGGAATTGCTTCAGTCACAGTTCTCCTGGGAGGAGAATGGGAACATGGTGGGAATTAAAGGGCCTAATTGGGACAGAACCAGAATAAACACAGCCTCATGCTCAGAGCGTTCCTGGTAACTTAGTTTGAAAAGTGAACGCCGCGTTTGTGACCCGATGACGTCCGCCGCCCCTCCTGACTCAGTTCTGAGAAGACGGCGGCGGGTCGGAGTCGTCGGTGTCCGAGGCGAACAATCCGGCGGCTGTTCCTCGCTCCTATTTCCGTCACAGAGCGGCCTTTGTTGTCTGACGGGAGATCTGATTTGGGCTGGAGGCCCCTGCCGCTCCGCTCACGCTCCAGTTTTAGCAGAACATCGAGCTCAGGGACCCGAGGGTTAGGGTCCAAAACAACACGCGCAGAAAACGTAGGAGGCTAACACCAAAGCGCCAAAGTATAAGCGATCAAGAAGTCAGGGGCCGAAATTTAAAGGCAGGGTTCCACTGGGATGCCAGTTTCCTCCCGGTATGGATTACTTTCTCCTGCTGCAGTTATCCCCCCTCAAGTTCACCCTTTAAAGCACGTGTCAAACTCGAGGCCCGCGGGCTGAATCCGGCCCGTCAAGACAATTTCAATTTAGAGACATAAATCCTTATAAAGTGGCTAAAACTGAGTGATAAAAACTGCTCCTGAGACCGTCAAAAGTTAGCGGAGCCGTGTGGAGCGCGCCGATTACAAGTCGGTGGAACTGGGCCTTAAGATGCCGAATATTCAGGGGCCTTAATATCAAAGGCTCAAGTATTAGAGATGCAGGAGACAGGTAACCTGATGGATGTCGCTCCGCCTAGCTCCACTCATCCATCTGGGACCTCTCCATAGGAATTGCCTTTACTGAAGGCTGGGCCTTATCAAAAATCCTTGCATATGATTGGATAAGCCACTTGTCTGTCATCTTTATCGACGTGCTATTTCAACCACTCACACCGAAGCTAACCCGTGACGCTGATGATAGCGACGCAGGAAAAAAAGAAACTTTCTTATTTTTTATGTGTTTGTGGCTCTAGAGGCGTTTTATTGACAGTGAGCTGACAGGAAGAGGGAGGAAGACAGGCAGCAAAGCGCCGCGGGTCGGAGTCGATCCCGGGCCGACCGCGTTGAGGACTAATAGGCCTCCTAATATGGTTCATGCTAACCGACAAGATGTCCGCCGTGGACGCGCCCCGGAAAACAAAACTTGCCAAATCCGGTTGGGAGAAGGGCGAAAACATGGTTTCCACCAACGAAAGCCTTCAGAGGCGTTCTCTGATGTTCTTTTAATGAAACAATATTAGGTAGATTGGACAACACGGAAGAAATAGCAGCATCAATGTTAGCGCTTGCTTCCTCAACAAGCCGCCATTGCTGTCTAAACAGTCTCACGTCACGGTCGCGTCTCCGCTACGTCACATCTATGAAACTCCAGCCCTGCGTCCTGATTGGCTGGACAATAATATGGGTCCAAGAAATCACTTTCTATGGGAGAGGTCCCAGATGGATGTGAGTGGAGCTAGGCGGTGCGAAATACATCTGGCGAGAGTCAGGTTAGGAGACAGGGGCCTAAATACAAGAAGCCAAATTATAAAGGAACAAAGAGTCAGGGGTCCAAAGTGTGAGGGACCAGCTAGCTGAGATGTGGCCGTTTTAAACAGGTATCACCTGAGCAGAGAGATGATTGGATGAGACCTGAGTTCTGCCCATATTTGGTCATATAGCTTCCTGTGAAGCGTTGTCGGCGCGTATTTCCGTAACCATCGCCATCGGAGGAAGAGCGTTCCTGATCTAGACATGAACCCAACCGGCTGCTGGAGAATCTGTTTCCTCTGCAGGGCGTGGCAGCGACGGCGGCGGCCCCTGAGACCGGGGCCTCCCTGGCCCTCAGGGCCCTGGGCTGGGGCTCCCTGTACGCCTGGTGTGGAGTGGGTCTGCTCAGCGTCTCCGTGTGGAAAGCTCTCGGCGTTCACAGCGTACGTTTACATTTGTTCTTCTATCCTAGTAGGGCTGAACGATTTTGGAAAATAATCTAATTGCGATTTTTTTTTTCTTAATATTGCGATTTAATGCGATTTTTTTTTTTCAGTTTAATTTATCATGTGTTTTAAAATATATACAAACAACAAATCAATTTGTTTCCTCGCCATGTGGATTAGTTGCTAAAAGACCCGCAGCATCTAAACCTGGAGCAGAAATGATTGATTTCTGCCTACAATATATTTCAACCAAAATTGCAATTTTGACTTTTCTCTGCATTAACCACAAGCAACAAAAATGGCCTCTAAATAATTATGTTTGTAAACAAGGATTATTTTAAATTTGAACTTTTAATGTTTCTATTGATCAGAATATTATTCAAGAGAACAGCTTTTAGTTTAATTGTACATCAATCCTTGTTGAACATAAAGTGCAACCAACAAGCAAGTCAATGTATTAAACTGATTGACCTGTACTTAATGCTTTGTATGATTATATAAACTCTAAAACAAGTAATAAAATTAGATTATCTCACTGCTGCAACTGTCTTCCCTTCCATGTGGAGGCAAACCCACTTTAAACATTTTACCAACACCTAATGGACGCGTCTAATTCACTAATTGTTACATAGCCAAAAATTGCAGACTCTGCGATTTGGATTTGGAAATTGCGTTTTTTTAAATCACGATTATATTGAAAATGCGATTCATTGTTCAGCCCTATATCCTAGACTTAAATTCGGAGAAGTTGGAAATGTTTCCATAAGCCTTATTTAATAATTTAAATTTCAAGTTCAAACTAATCTGTAAAAACAAAGAACAATTGTTAGCTTGGCTAAAAACACTTACAAATATTTAAAAAAACAATGATACACGAATAGTTTGGTGGATTTCCATAAATATCAACGTTCCTCTTTCTGTGTCTCCCTCAGCTGGCAGAGTTCAGGCAGAAGATGCAGTCCATCTTCCCGGCCATCCCCAAGAGCCCGGAGGCCGCGGCCGGATCAGAACCGCTGGACTGGGACGCCGTGTTCAGGTCCAAGTGATCGGAATCAGCCAGAGACTGAAAAGCCGTGCAGTTCCAGAACTGTTCTCAGTTCTGGTCGGGTTTCAGGACGGACGAGGCTTCGTTTCTCCGTCTGTGGAGTTTACGGCTGAAAAAAATGGACAATTCTGACGTTAAAGTGACGCTGGAACAAGAACCATCACCAATATTTAAATATTTTGAAACTTTAATATAAAAAAAGTTCATTATGGAGCTTTTTTTCCTTCCTTTTGAGGATCTAAGAGCAGGAATCTTCATTTTTACTCTTGTTATTCAGCTCTTCCACAAAACTGTGTTACTCAAGAAGTCTGGATGTTTCCAGATGAGCTTCACGGTTTCTGCAGTGGAAAAAAACTCCAGATTAATTAATGATTAATTCCCGCAGCACCACTCCAACGGCCACGTCTTTGTTGCAAGATGCAACAGAGAAGAGTTTTGGAGCAACAAGCAGTAAAACAAGGAGTCCTGCTCTTAAAATGTATATAAATGTATTTAAGTTTTTGAAAAGAAAGCAAATGTTTCTGTAACATAAACTTGTTTCAGCAGCTCTGATCAAACACGAGAGGAAAAATGTCCTGAGAAGGCCACCATACAGCAGACCCAGACCATTTTGAGTTACGGCGGTTCTGGAAACAGTTTTTTTCCAGCCTTTCGCTGAAAGACATGAATTAATAAATATTTCTTTGAGTCGGTTTGTTTTCATGTGGTAAAAAGCAGAAAAACCTGAAACTGTTCAGTTACCTGCTCACATCAGCTGTAGGTGAGTTTTTACTTTTCACGCCATCTTTAATCTGTGAAATTCTTTTATACAAATATGAGATCTGAGAGATTTGAAATGTTCTGGTTCTTATGAAACAAACAAGCTGCATTTACAGGGTTAATGTTTGCAAACAGGCCCGCAGTCGGAGGCTAAACTGTGTTTCTTAGGCCTTTGGTTGCATAATTTTAATCAACATTATGGGGTTTTCTCCTAGGAAAACAATTAGTGTAATGAACATTCCCAGCCACACGGGGGCGCCAAAGAACCATTTATTTTTTTACCTTTAGGTCCAGACTTCTTGGTTCTTTCCTCGTAAATCTGATCTGTGAGTTTTTGTTGTTTCTGCTCCTGTAAACCAGAATCAAGGCAAAAATAAAGGAAAACCTGCAGGTGCCACACGAATGAGAGAATGATCAATCATCTCATTACGTTTTCAAGCTTTAATATGACGCTTATGCTGCCCAGTTAAAACCGTAAACCTTCCTGCAGATGCTTCAGGTTCTTCAGATGATCACACACGTTATCCTTCACATCTGGATCTGATATCTTAAGACTTTCCTTTTGCTCTCATGAAGTCCTGCTGATGTGGATCCATGTTTGGACTCACCGTGACGCTGATGAATAAAAAATCCTTCGTCGTCTTCTGCTGAATTAATTGATTCTTTTTTAAATAAACCAATTTCCTATGACAAAATTCTCATCTAAAAAAAAAAAGTCACCCCTCAGCATGATGCTACCACCACCGTGTTTCACAGGGAGCTTGGTGAAGGTCAAATATTTAACGTGTTTTTAAACAGTAATTCATGCTGGCCAACATGAACATTACCGCCCAAAGCCACAGGAGGGCGCTCTAAGCTTGTGAAAACTACATGCTGCTCCTGTAACACTTAAAATTAATTGTGTAACGGGCTGTTACGCTGAAATAGGTTGGTGAGAACCTTGGCAGTGACTTACTAATTGGAGTTGGTGGCTTGTTGTGCTAATTTCCTCCATTCATCCTCCCTGGTCTGTTCCAGGTTATTCAGCCGGTTATGGATGCAGCTGTAATTTAATAAACTGCAATACTAGATTAAATGTCACTTTTTAGTCTTGGATTTTGTGAAATAAATTTATAAATAAATGCAGTTTATGTTTTTTTTTTACTCTTTAAGACACATTGTTTTGACCGATTCACATGAAAACCAGAAGAAAAAAAATCATAAACGTTCACACGCTGCCATGAATTATCCTTAATTACATCCCGAGGAGGTAAGGATAAAACACATTAAGTTTTACACTTAATGTATGCATACATTTTACGCTCTTTTGGGAGTTTTTTTAAAATATGCAAATTTTCCAAGAGGGATTTCATCAATGGTTTCATTGTTTAACGTGACAGAAATCTGCCATTTTAACAGAGCTTGTAGGTTTTTTATTCCTGCTCTAAGCGCTAAAGAGAAACCGAGAACTAAGACTTAAAAACAGATTATTTTCCAAAGCTGTGAGGCTCTAGCGCCCCCTGCTGGAAACCAACAAACCATCAATCCGGTTCATATGTGTTACACTTTACCAACCTGCCAAGTTAGACCATGTGACAAACATGAGGCCTGCGGGCCGAAACCAGCCCGTCAAGGCAATTTATCTGGCCCTCAAGAGCCAAAAAAGGCATTTCATGTGATAAAGTAGAGGCATAAATCCTTTTAAAGTGTATAAAGTGGCTAAAACTGTTGCTCCTGTACCGAATGTTGATTGTTTTTTCTAACAGTGTAGTAACAGCATCCTGCCACTAGATGTCAGTTTTCCCACAACACTTTAAAACAACCCAGAAATGGCCATAAAGTGATGCAGCATTATGAGTTTAAAGTGTAAAATATCAACTTTTTTGCAGATAAACTGAATAAACTGGTCCAAAGGTGCTACTTTTTATACTGTGCATTATTTTACATTTTTATTTGAACTGGAATGAAATTATGAAATCAAATGTATCATCTGTAGAGGTGCAAGCAGCCCTTTTAATGACTTCATGACGCCAAAGTGGCCCCATGTAGAAATGATTTACACCGTCTCTGACTTGCAAATGTGTATCTGCCCACTTCCACCTTTCAGGAATGATCTGCTTAGACATTTATGCAAATTAAACGTCTCTGCAGCTAAATTTATTGGACAGTATCAGAGACTATCTGACCTTATGGCTCAGAGACTAAGGACTCTGCAGGCTTACGCTCCGGATGGAGAGTTGTGGCTCAGCGGCTTAGTTTGGAAAGCTAATGTCATGTTATGTGTGACTATGAGCGTCCTGAATTATAGTCGCACATAATGACAATAAAGAATAAAGATTCTGGATATGGTTCTAATCCTGAGATCTTGAAGTCGTTTAGCGCATAGACATCATATACGTAGACGCGTCATAGGGCGCAGGTTCGCACGTCAACGTCACCGCCATATTGTATGTGGCAGAAAAAAAGTTGAGTTCTGTTATTGTGAACGTGAATCAGAAAAGATGCCTCATTCCTGTGCTGCATGGAAATGTATTCTGGCTGATTTCACTACTTGTATCTGCCTTCTATAAACTAAGGCTGCACCATGATGCAAAACTGGACACACTAAAGCTGCAGAGTGGCAACACTAGAAAAAAGCTGTGCAAGACCATTCTTTTTTCAAGGTTTTTAGCTTGCATACATTACAGACTATTGTATTTAGACATAGATGTGCATATATAGATTTTCAAGTATTATAAATAAGCCAAATAAATAGCTGTGAGATATATATATATATATATATATATATATATATATATATATATATATATATATATATATATATATGTGTTATGAACATAAGGATCAATTTGTTAAATCTAAACATTGTGGTCTTCATTATTTCATAAAACCGTGTCACATGTGAAACTTTAGGAACAGACTTTTTGGGGGAGTATTAAAGAGGTAAAATTAATAATATGAGGAAAAAAAGACCTAGAACAATAAAGTAAAAAACAAACAAACACAAAAGTGATAATGTTATGAGAAAAACGTCATATTATGAGAATTAAGAGGGAACATTTCCAGAATAGTCACAGTTTGCAGAATTATTTCACTCCTGGAGTAATAGGGCCAGGTTCGATTATTTAAATAATTTTTATTCTTTGCGAGAATAAATTCAAGAGAATGAAGCTAAAGGGATACGAAAATAAACTTGTAATATTACAAAAACAAAAATACTACGAATACAAAGTATATTCTGAGACTAAAGTCCCTCTGATGCTGTGTAAGTGACTGAGTAACTGCAGATTTGCCACATCCAACATGGCGGACGGTCTGACGCATCGCAGCATAGGCAGAACCCGCCCTATGACGCGTCTACGTATATAATGTCTATGGTTTAGCTGATCAGTTTTACTGCGGTTATTTGGCGATAAGTTCTTGAGCTGCCTTGTGTATTTATTTCTGACAGGAAAGTTGTTGCCCCCCCCCCCCCCGGCGTAGTAAAGGACAGCGGCTGGCGCCCGGGTCACAGTGCTCAACAGGAGTTCATGTACATTTATTATTTAACATGTGGTGGAACATATAAAGATCTCATACAGAAGAAACAAAGTCCTTCTTCTCTCTTTACATTTGTTTACAACCGTTTTCTGAAGTGGCGTCAGTAAACCCCCCCCCCCCCCACCCAAAAGCCTGTACATGCAGTCCGTCGAATCAAACGCACCAGAGCGGCCCGCTGTGACCGGCGCCCTCTGCTGGAGCTCTGATGCACATCGTTTATTTACAGGAGGATGATGCTGGAGATCTGGATTTAAAATGTGGCGCAGACGTGAAAGTCCTCGGAACCAGAATGGGACGCTGATGATGCTGCGGCGGCGGCTGATGCTGCGGCGGCGGCTGCTGATGCTGCGGCGGCGAAGCGAACGTCAAACACTGATGGTTCAAAAATTCACATTTAAAAAACGGCCCCCCCAAAAAAAACCCAACTTATTGCACCAGAACAAAGAACACGACTGAACATCAGTGCTTCCTCTGTCAGAACACGTTTATCTACAACCTCTGGCCCCGCCCACACACGACAAGCCCCGCCCACACGTGACAAGCCCCGCCCACACAGAGCAGCCCTGCAAACCGAAAGAAAGAAAAAAGGGAGCCGGACCCGAAGGTTCAAACTCATTTTGGTTCAAACTAAAGAAAAAAAAACACACAAGGAATTTTAAAAAATAAAAAAGTATTAAATATTTTTTTTTTTGTATTAAAATTACTTAAAAACCCCAAATAAACATCTGTGGATGGAAACGGAGGAGCTTTATATATTCTATATATATTTTCATTTGTACGTAAAAACTTCTCTGTTCTTTAAATAAAAATAGAAGCGGCGCCAGCCAGCGCGGCGCCACTGAGCGCGCTCCGTGGCGCTCTGCGGGTCACGAGCGGCTGAGCTTGAACAGAACCTCGCACATGACGGCCGCCACCGACGAGTTGAGGGCTGACGACAGCGAGATGTCCAGCAGCCGGCTCTCGTGCAGAACAAACTCGCCGCGGTTCTCCTCCACGCTCGCCACGGCCAGCAGGGCCTTGGCGGCGCGGCACATCATGTTGATGCTGGGCGGCTCCGGCGGCGGCGGCGCCACGGCGGCGGCGGCGTGGGGGTTCTGCTGGTACTGAGCCACGGCCAGGCTGTCCTCCAGGAAGCCGATCAGCGTCGCCACGCTGCCCTTCTGCAGGCTGACGGCCCGCGCCGCCGCCGCGTCGCCCTGCGCCAGGTTGGACAGCACCGCCACCGCCATCTCCCGGCACACCTGGCTCCGCCTCTCGCCCACCAGGCGCACCAGCGCGGCGAAGAGCTGCCGCTGGCGGGCGTAGGGGGGCGTGGCCAGCAGCAGGTCCACGTTGCAGTCCTGGATGCTCAGCTTGCACAGACACTCCAGGACGAGCCGCTGAGGCGACAGCGCCGCCGCCGCCGAGCCGCCCGCCGCCGCCGCCGGCAGCGGGTCCTGGGCCTCGGCGGACGGACACACCATCCAGTGCAGCAGGCCGTCCAGGACGGGCAGGATGACGTCCTCCGGGTACTGCGACAGGTCCAGCTGGCCCGACACGTTGGCCAGCGTCACCAGCGTGTTCTCCCGCAGCGCCGCCAGGCAGTCCCACCACCACTCGTCCCGGCTGCAGGCCCGGCCCCGCTCCTCCTGGTACGCCGGCGCCGCCCGCCTCCTCCGCGGGTGGCGGTGGTGCAGCAGCACCAGCCGGCCCAGGATCAGCACCAGGCCCGGGTGGCGCGACAGCACGGCGTCGTTGCCGGGAACGAAGGAGAGGCTGCGGACGATGTTGGAGACGCAGACGCAGCGCTTGGCCAGAGAGTCCTGCCAGGGCTCGGCGGTGGACAGCGGCGCCTCGTCCCAGCAGCGGGGCTCGTCCTCCAGGGGGCTGATGTGACTGCGAGGCCCGGCTGGAGCCCAGCGCCGACCTTTGACCTCAGATGGGGAGCCTGCAGGGGAGGAAGAGCGACGGTGGCTGAGTTTAAACGACACATTTTACAGTTTTATGACTGAGTCGGGTTTGATTACTGCTGGTTCTGATCCAGAATCAGGGTTCCTACAGCATAAGGCAAGTTAAATTCAAGACTTTTTTAAGACTTTTTAATGCCACTTGAAATAAAAAGTTAAGACCAACTTCACGATAAACAAGATAAATTTGCGACAACTTCACCCAAATGTTTATTTTAACATAAACCATTATTTTCTGGCCCAGTAGACATGTTTAAAATTTTTAAAAAACATTTCATATAGGAAGAAAGCTAATTACAGATATATTTTTAACAACTACTGAACTGAATTCACAAACTTTGTTTTGTTCCCTACTAAAATAAACTATAAATCAGTTTTAAAAACCACAACAAAACCAGTGCCAACTCTTTTTCGCAGCTATGGTCCGGCTGCAACAGTTTTTATTGGTTCCGCTATCGGGACGGAACCAATAATTGTTACATTGAGCCGTTCAGTAAATAAAAAAAAATATGATTGTGTCAATTATTTTACCGTTTGGTAAGGATTACAAAAATAAAATCCAATTTATGACTGGTAACAATTTTAAGACCTAAGAAAGACTGATTTAAGACATTTTAATGCCAATTAAGGCCTTAGTTTTAAGTTACAGAATTCAATGCCTTTTAAGACTTTAAGGATCCGCGGGAACCCTGTTCACCCAAATGTTTATTTTAACATAAACCATAATTTTCTGGCCCAGTAGACAAGTTTAAAATTTTGAAAAACATTCCATATAGGAAGAAAGCTAAAAAACACACAAATTACAGATATATTTTTGACAACTACTGCATTGAATTCACAAACTTTGTTTTGTTCCCTGCTAAGATAAACTATAAATCAGTTTTAAAAACCGCAACTCTTTTTCGCAGCTATGGTCCCGCCGCAACAGTTTTTATTGGTTCCGCTATCGGGACGGAACCAATAATTGTTACATTGAGCCGTTTGGTAAATTTAAAAAAATATAATTGTGTCAATTATTTTACCGTTTGGTAAGGATTACAAAAATAAAATCCTATTTATGACCTGGTAACAATTTTAAGACCTAAGAAAGATTGATTTGAGACATTTTAATGCCAATTAAGGCCTTAGTTTTATAATACAGAATTCAATGCCTTTTAAGACTTTTTAAGGATCCGCAGGAACCCTGCAGAGAGCAGAGCCGACTCTGACAGAAAAATCTGCTAACGTCTATGATAGAGAGAAAAGGTGGAAATTTAACTAAAGTTGGAAAGATAACCCAAAAACATCCCAAACATCTTTAAAACTTTCCCAGAGTTCTTCTAGTTTGTTTTAAATTCTCAAATTTAAAAAAGGCACACTGTGCAACATTTTTCAGTTAATTAATGTGTTCCATACCGTTTTGGATGATTAAATGAGTCATTTCAGGTCGAACAAAGGTTTTCTCGGCCGCCCTGGTGGTCTGTGGGGGAAATACCGCACTTGCAATGGCGTACCGCGCGCGAGCTATTTTTAGAAACGTAACGTCACGATGACGTCACATCACGTGGTACGCAGTGGGGCAAACTTGAATAGTCCGCCGCTGTTTCGCTGTAAAAGAGACGTGCGTTACTCTTGGTTTTACCCGGTAAACGACTGCTTTTTCCAAATCTAAGACCATGGTTTATAAACATTGTTGCTATGGAACGTGCAACAGCGACTGGAGGTACGCTGATCGGCCGCATATGAAGGATGTTTTCTTCAAGACTGCCAAGGAGAAATGTGTGCGGGGCGGTCGGCCTACACAACAGTTCAACCCGGAAAAAGTTACCAAATTCACCTACATATGTAGCAAGCATTTTGTCGGAGGAAAGGGCACAACCGAAGAACATCCTGACCCAATTCCAACGACATCAAGTCAAGGTAAGAGTATTTTGGTGGCCGACATGTTAATAAAGTAGCGCCTGCTACCAGGATAGCATATAGGCTATCATGGTAGCAGGCGCTAACATGATAGCCTGCTACCAGGATAGCTTACTCAAAAACATTTCAAATGAGACAAACATTAAACATATACCGATCCCTGGACGGACGCCATGATCGCCGCGCAGAAAAAAAACAACAAAGCTTACCGTTCATCAACTCGGCCAGTTTTCCAGTCTTTTTAAGCCCTCGAACCTCAAGCCATCGTTTGAGCTGAAGGTTGGTGTGTTCTTCGACAGTGCGACCAGTAATCCGTGCGCCTGGGACATCGTCTTGGGAAAGTTTAACGGCTGTAAAGTCGGTCAGATCGCTGGTTCTGTTGCGCTTGTAATAGCTGGGTTATCCGTGCTTTCTCTCCTGTATGCCCTACCTAAGGGGCAAAAGGGGCGTTGCTCTTGAGACGGTGACGTCACGTGCGCGGTACCCCATTGCAGGAGCTCTCGGCCCGCACCCACAGGCTCAGAAGTCTGGTGCATCGCGAGAGTCGGTCTTGCTTTACGGCGAGAACTCCATGTGTTTTTGCCCTGCCATTCACTATATGCATGCGCGAAAGCAACAACAAAGAACCGCGTGTTAACGTCAAATAAACATGCAAGCATATTGAGTTTTATATTATTATTATTATTTATTTTTTTTTTTTTTCTTATGTTGGCAAGACGCTACCGCGGCAGCCGCGGCTACGCGGCGAAACCAGAACAGCTGAGCATCTTTACGACAGTGCACTTTTACTTTCGCCCTCTGGGGGGAGCCTCGCTGGAAAATCAACCCCGGTTGCATAGTATACCTTTAAAGAACAAATTTGTGTTGAATATTTTTACAACTGGCAGAATCTATAGGAGGAGAAAAAGAGGAGGTACCAAGGAAGGAAGGAAGGAAGTGAGGTAGGACACGAGGGAGGGAGGAATAAAAGGAATAAAGTGTGAAAATAATCTAATTTTTATAAAAATAATTATAATTATAATTATTAAATAATTATAATTATCATATTAATATAATATATAATATAATTATTATTATATAATAATTGTGTGGGCTGCACAGTGGCGCAGTGGGTAGCACTGTTGCCTTGCAGCAAGAAGGTCCTGGGTTCGAGGCACCAGCACCCCCCGCGACCCCATGAGGGATTAAGTGGTTTGGAAAATGGATGGATGGATAATTATAATTAATATAATATAATATACTATAATTATAATAATCATATTAACTTTCTTTTTTCACAGGAATCTGGACCAGAAAAAAATGAGATCTCCAGATTTTCTGCATTTCTACATTTTACAGAATAAGAAATCCTGAAGCTGAAACTTTTTTCCAGGCTCAGTTTTGCAGACTTTCTAAGCGGCGGACTCAGAGCTGCAGCGGTTCTGATCAAACACCGTTTACCTCCTGGTTCATTGGGCTGCTCCTCTTCCTCCTCCTCCTCCTCCTCCTCATCCGGGCGCGGCGGGCTGAAGTCTCCGCCTCGGGGCTCAAAGTGCGTCTGGATGTGAGCGGTGGAGTCCCCCCCGCCGGCCCTCCAGTGCAGGAGGCCGCTGGCGAAGCCGTTGGGTCGGCTCAGCCGGGCCCAGCGCTCCTCCACCTCCTCCCAGCCCTCCCCCGCCTCCTCCACCCTCACAGGCCGCTTGTCGTACTTGCTGCTCTGCTGAGGGCGGGACTCCTGCGGCGGCGGCGCCTCCCTCGGCTCGGCGGCGGCGGCGGGGGGGCACGGGGGGGTCCTCCGGCCCTCGGCGCCGACCTCGTACTCCTGCAGGATGCCGAACATCTGGATGAGGCAGCGGCGATAAAACTCCACGATGAGCTCGAGGAACCCCGGCAGCTGCAGGGGGGGGAGGGAGAGAAGCAAAACGTTGGGTTCTGATTGGCTCTGACGGAGGAAAGGGGGCGGGGCTTGGCGGCGCCTGCCTCACCTGCGTCAGGCTGAAGGAGCCCACGGTGCTGTCGTCATACAGCAGGATGTTGATGGTGTCCAGCGCCCACGTGCTCTCCGCCAGCAGGCCCGACTTCAGTGACATCATCACTCGCCACGCCTCCGAGGTTCCTGACCAATGGGACGTCAGGGTGAGCCTCAGCTGACCCCTGTGTGTGTGTGTGTGTGTGGGGGGGGGGGGAGCTCACCTGTGTCCTTGGCTGTGAGTCGGCGCCGCGGTTTCAGCTTGGGCTGCGTTGACTCCACGCAGCCCGGCGGGAAGGTGACCTCTCTGTACACCAGGGGGAGGCCCTGGGCGGCCGGGGGCCCCGCCGGGGGCCCGGGCAGCCCTGGCTTCTTCACGGCGGACAGGTAAGGGCCGCCGTTGGGGGACAGGGAGCCCAGTGGGGGCCGGGGGAAAGACGAGGGGCTCTGAGAGCGAGTCACGTGATTGGGGATGGGGGGCGTGGCCTGGAAGGAGGAGGCGGGCTGCCTGGAGGTGAGGAGGGGAACAGAGGAAGAGGAAGAGGAGGAGGAAGAGTGGGGGGGGAAGGGGGGCTGGCGCTGGTTTAGGTGCCCGGGGGGCCACTGGGTGTCCTGGGGGGGCCTGCCCTCCTGGTCGTCCGCTCTGTTCATGGCAGGGAAGGGGGGCCCCTGGCCCTGCCGGTTGTATGTGTAGCCCACATCTGTCCTCGGGGGCCACACGTTTGGCTGTGGCCCCTCACCGGGGCCCCCAGGCACCGCCGCAGGGCCGGAACCCATCACTCCATGCGGCGGGGGGCCCTGCCGGTCCCGGCCGTACGGATACTGATACTGTCCGGGGACGGGCCGGCGCTCGGGGCCCGTGTAGCCCCCGGCGCCGGGTGCGTAGGGGCCGTAAGGGTCCGGCTGCTGGGAGCTGTACTGCTGCACGGCGAAGGCCTCGCCCTCGTGACGCTTGGCAGCCGGGAACACGCCCTCCATGGGCCGCTTGTAGCCCTGCGGCGGCACAGAGAGCAGAACCGGTCTAGAACCTTAACTCAGAGACGAGAACGTGCCGCTCAGAACCCGACGAGAACCAGAACCCGACAAGAACCAGAACCCGACAAGAACCCAGAACCCGACGGGTATCAGAACCCGACGGGAACCAGAACCCGACGAGAATAAAGACAAGAACGCATTTTGGGTTCGTTGACCCAAACCTGCCAACATGCTGCAACATACTGTGATCAAAGCTATTTTCTTCATTTTATTGTCCTACACATAAACTTGTTACATTTCAGAACTAAACTAACTTTAAACAGAACAACATGGAGCCAGCTCGCAGTCATTTGTTACTTCCTGTTTCCTGTACCATGTGACCAAACTGGTAGAAGCCACCGAGCTATATTATACACTGGAGTGCTAATCACCGTCTGTTTGAATGAGTCGCTTTGAAGCCACCAGCCGCCATATTGGTACTCCCTATTTCCCCCCAGTAACTGTGGAATATGTGCGCTACAGCATCGAATAACGAGGATTTTCTCACGTTCAGGGGGGCTTAAAACTTTTAAAATGTCAAATGCCATATAGTTTTATGTTATGTTCTAAAACTATCAAGTACTGAGAAAGTCATGTTCTGAAATATTTTGCATTTTATTCATTTAAATATATATATTTAACATTTATAAATATATAAATAACAATATACAAAGACATATTTACATATGTGTACACATATATATATATATATATATATATATATATATATATATATATATATATATATATATATATATATATATATATATATATATATAATATCAATAACATAATAAAATATTTTAGCACCTAATAAATATTTTAGCACCTAATTTCCCAGTAGTTTTCAAACAGCCAGAAAACTGCTTGTTGTTGCAACCAAATCCTGTGGGATTCTGTGAGAGTAGGGAGGAGCAAGATGGCGGCCAGTGACTTCAGTTTTTGGGCAAAATCAGCACTCCATATGTATAATATAGCTCAGTGGTAGAAGCTGCATGGAGGTGGAGGACTCACCTGCTGCTGAGGGTAAAGGGGCTGATGGGAACTGTAGGCCATACCGTGAGGATACTGCTGACCAAAACCATCGTGTCCATGCCTGAAGACAAGACAGAAACTCAACCCTTAGACCTTTTTGTCACGTGGGCCGAAAGTGTCAAGTCAAAAATATTTGAGGGTAAAAAAAAAAAAAAAACACAAAGAAAAGAAAAATTATCCCCAAAATTGTATTGGGATTTTTTTTTTACCTGTTCCAAATTTTTTTTATCATGTAATAGTTTTTATTAAACAAATAAGTCAGATATTTTGTGGGAAAGAGATGCATAAATCATTGTAGGTCCAGAACTTAAAAAGCATTTTGCACATTTGCCTTATTAAAAACTGATCACCCAGTTTGCTAATTGTTTTGCTACCTGGATGATCATCTCAACGAATAATAAAGAAAATCAACTATTTTTGTCTATTCTTAGCATTAAAAACAGGGTTTTGGTCACTGTTTCTTTGAAAACACTTGCTGTGTTTAGCTAACTTCATTAAATGAGTTAAAAGCAGGTTTTCATGCAGAAAAGCCTTAGTTTGAGTAAACGTTGAGTAGATGAGGTCTTAATTGCTATGAGATGAAATGGAACGCAAAAGGTGTGGTAATTAAAAGATCAATACTTTGTGTCGTACCTAATTACAATTACAAGACTTTACTTTGTGATAATTTTCATTAAAAATAAAAAAAATTATCCCGATTCATCTAGTGTTGTTACATTTAACAAAAAGTTGGCTAATATTCCACTAGGGTTGCCATATGCTAGAGGTTCAAACTCCACACATATAGAAACTTGATACCATTTTTTTTTAATAACATGACAATAATTTTTTAAGGCACAGAGTTCTTTCTAGTTAAAAACAAAAAAAAAATTATGATTAATTATAATATAAATATATTTTAACTTTCTTAATAATGGGGGGGGGGACAATAAGTTGAAGATAATGTAGCCCTCATTCGGAAAAATATTAGCGTCTTGGCAAATCAGCACACATTTTATTTATAAGTGTTATCGTTTTATGGAAGTTCGAATCTTTGACTTGGTTGTAAGATTATTTAATCATAATTGTTTGTAGTGTGTCAACGTGTTTCCATTTGACTGTCAATTTTCCTTTATTATTATTATTATAATTTATTTGTCAACTGACTGACAAAGGATAATTCATTACTAAAATAAAACGGACATAGATCTGGCGCAAACAAAGATATTTAGCAGCAGCCTTGTACAGTTGGTTTCTATTCAGTAGCTGACTGAGCAGCCAGCTGATTACTATTTTGCTTGAGAAGACGGGAACGTTGCATCTTGACTGTGTAGCTCAGACAGAACGCCGTAGTTGGGTTGTCTGTGAAACTAAAATGTTGTCCGGGAGGTTTACGACGTCGCTGTTGCAGGTACAGGAGCTATACTGACCTTTTTATTGCCATTAACTTGTAGCGTTAGCGCAGTTAGCATGTAGCATCCTTCGCCATTTCGTTATTTTCCTGTCTGCTTCATGGGGAAAGCTCCTCGAAATAACGCTTTTGTGTTTGCCTTGTCGGCTACAGAGAGGAGGATGCGTATTTTTTTTTTCTAGACGTTCTCGTCAGCGGCGTTTATAACTTTCAGCGTTAGCTCAGCGTTTTGTTCAGGTGAGCGATGCAGAGATGGTAGTGTCTCCCCTCTCGGGAACAACTGCGTCAATTTTAGACTGGTTTTGCTGCAAATGAGTATATTTGAGTAATTAAATGTTTTTTGTTTTAATTATTTAATGACTTTGACAACCCTAGTTTCCCTCATATGCATTGAAAAGGCAGGGATCCTAATTGACATGTGGAACTCCTCCAGGTTCTACGCAGAAACTGAAAGTAGCTGCAGCTTAATTCTCGTTTCGCAGCCTTCTCTCACCTCTGGTGGGGGTATCTATTGGGGGGAAACATGCTGGCCTCGTTCGTGGATGGTGCCATGCTGTTCTGACCTCCAGCGGGCACCATGCCTCCCTCTGGACCCATCACATGGTCCAACCTGCAGGACAACAGAAACAAGCAGAAGGTTTGAAGCTCAGATGTGGCATGAAGCTGATGTCTGGAATAATGACGTCTCTAACCGGCTCTTACCTGCGATCGTAGCTGGGGCTGTAAGGGTACTGCGGTCTGGGTCCCATGCCGGAGGATAAGGGGCCAGAGGATGGTCCGCGGGGGTACATGTCCTGCATTGCACCACTGGGCATCTGACTCTGATTAAAGGCCTCGCCTGGAATTGGACCTGAAGCAGAAATGTATGAAATCCCTTTAAGGCTGCAGCTAAACATCTGCGGAAACACGGTTTTTCTGCCTGAAAGGGGAAAAAATAACCAACTGAACACTGAGAGAGCGGTGATGCAACGTGGATGTAAGTGAACACGGAGAGTTAATGTGTGGCCACCAGAGGGCAGCAGAGCACACGTTGTGACATCATTTAAAGGCAGAGATGCAACACAGACATCATATACGTACACCCACTGAGCTATATAATACACTGGAGTGCTGATTTTGCCGAAAAACTGAAGTCACTGGCCGCCATCTTCCTACTCCCTACTCTCACATAATCCCATAGGATTTGGTTGCAATAACAAGCAGTTTTCTGGCTGAGTGAAAACGTTTCACAGGTAATTCTACAGTCAGTGGATGTACTAACACTATCAACTACTAGGAGATTAGGTGCTAAAATAATTTACATGTTATTCATGTTATATATATAAGTATATGTATATGTATATATGTATATATATATGTATACACATATGTAAATATATGTTTTTGTATATTGTTATTTATATATTTATAAATGTTAAACATATATATTTAAATTAATAAAATGCAAAATATTTCAGCACATGACTTTCTCAGTACTTGATAGTTTTAGAACATAACATAAAAGTATATGACATTTGACATTTTAAAAGTCTTAAGTCCCCCCTGAACATGAGAAAATCCTCGTTATTCGATGCTGTAGCGCACATATTCCCTAGTTACTGGAGGAAAATAGGGAGTACCAATATGGCGGCTGGTGGCTTCAAAGCGACTCGTTCAAACAGACGGTGATTAGCACTCCAGTGTGTTATATAGCTCAGTGACGTAGACGCCTCGTTGTGCGCGGGTTCGTATATCAACATCACCGCCATATTGTATGTGGCAGAAAGAAGTTGAGTTCTGTTGTAGTGAACGTGGATCAGAGAAGATGCCTCATTCCTGTGCTGCATGGAAATGTACCAACCGTAAACATTGTGGTCTTCATTATTTCATTAAACTGTGTCACATGTGAACCTTTTAAGTTCTGGTATAGTCACAGATTAGGAACAGACGTTTTAGAGAAAGTTACTAATATGAGAAAAAAAGTCCTAGGACAATAAAGTAAAAAAAAAGATAAAAGTGGTAATATTTTAAGAAAAATGTCATATTATGAGAATTAAGAGGTTAAGAGGGGAAATTTCCACAATAGTCACAGTTTGCAGAATTATTTCACTCCTGGAGTAATAGGGCCAGGTTAGATTCTTTTAATTATTTTTATTCTTTACGAGAATAAAGTCAGCAGAATGAAGGCAAAGGGATACGAAAATAAACTCGTAATGTTACAAAAATAAAAATATTACAAATATAAAGTATGTTCTGAGATTAAACTCCCTCTGATGCTGTTTAAGTGACTGAGTAACTGCAGATTTGCCACATTCAACATGGCGGACGCTCTGACGCATCGCAGCATAGGCAGAAGCCGCCCAACGATGCGTCTACGTTTATAATGTCTATGATGCAACACGTCACTCCATTAAATTCAGTTTGATAAACATTGATTTAGATGCTCAGTCTTGTCTCACCTCTAACTTCATTTTAATTTCCTGAAATAAAAACTGGATTTACATTTTGTTTCCCCGTTTTATTTGTACAGCAGCGCCCCCCCCTGCTATGAATTCTGGGTAAACTGTTCCAGCATACCAGAAACACGCCGACCACAGAGCTGAGCTTCTCTCCTCACCTTTCCTCGGACCTCCGTACGGGTCTTTGATTGCATCATATTGCATCCGCATCGTCGGCTCTGTTGGACCCCCTCCCTGCTGGTAGGGCCCCCCGCCGGGGCCGGGGCCTCGCTTGCTGTGAAAAGCTGGATCGCTGCCTTCTGAAAACGGGTCCTGGACGCTGACTCCTCCCATGGTCCTGAGGGACATGCAGCAGACATGCGTGAAGAACGCAGCTAACGAGAAGCTAAATCAATCTTTGAGGTGCTCTGGTTGGTTAGACAACAAAACGTTAAGCCCCTCCCCCACCTGTGTCCAGACTGGGGGCCCATCTGGTTGTGCGGGGTGGAAGAACGGGTCGGCGGCTTCAGGTCTACAGGGGCCTCGGTGAGAGAGCTGCTGCCTGACTGAGGGGTGCTGGGGCCCTGCAGGGACCCTAAATTGGCTGCAGAGACACAGAGCAGACAAAAAGTCAACAAATCTAAAGTAAGATGCGCCGTCTGCCATCTTCCTGAACCACATCCGCCTTAAACTTCTTCCTCTGCACACAAACCAACGTCACTGTCAACGTCTTTATTTGATTATTATTTCTCATCCCTTCTCTACTCACTAGAGAAGGGATGAGAATGTAACTTGTTTAGTTTTCTGGGTTTCTACCAGGGCTTTGAACCGATTTTTTTTCCCAATCGGTTCGTTCCGAACAGAAACGGAATTATAACGTTTCCGGTTATGAGTTCCACCAATAAATTGACGTTCCTGGAACGGTTAATTTCGTTCCTTTCGTTTGACAAATATAGTTATTGATATTGTGTTTGGAATGAGCGTTTTACTTAACGATGGATCGTAATTTACCTCTTATTTAAGATGTGTAGCTCTAGTGGAGACACCGCTCTCTCCATTCAGTCAGCGAATGTGTGATGTGATGTCACACAGGAAGTGAACCTCAGCCGTCATGGTAACGTGCGCAGGAAAATAATAACTTTTTTTTTTTAGTTAATTAGGCAACGAAAACTTTGAAGAACAAAATAAAACTGGTATTAACCGGTTACCATTATTTTTAAATAAGTGTTCCAGTTCCAGAACATAAAAAATAATAACGTTTCCGGTTTCTTTTCTGTTTATTGAACCGGTTCAAAGCCCTGGTTTCTACACAGTTCCCACTCAACCAATCAGGATTCACCAATTCATTCTTTGGTGAAATTACACATTTTACAAATAAAAAAAAGATGAACTTGTCATTTTTGTGCTCCAGCTCAGATTAAATGGAGAACGTCCATTTTCAAGTCTTGCCACAGACTCATGAATTCAGGTCCGGACTTTGACTAGGCCATTCTACCAGGTGAGCGTCCGGCTGCCTGTTCAGGCTGGTTCTCCTGCTGGAAGGAGAACCTCCACCTCAGTCTCAAGTTCTCCTGATTCAGCTCCATCCATCTTCCCATGTCCTCTGACTTTCTCCAGACACTTCATCTCCTACATGCAAACTGCTCCACGGCTTTCTTCTTGCCAGTCTTCCCTCAGGAGTCCGTAACTAATAGCTGACCCAGAAAAAGTTTGATTCTACCTGAGCTGTGGGTCTCTGCAGCTCCTCCAGAGCCACCACGGTCCTCCTGCTTCTCTGATCAATGCTAAATGTTTAAACTGGAGCAGAACTTTCTTGGTTTCCATGATGTTTGTGGTTCTCTAATGTTCTCTGAAGAACCTCTGAGGCCAGAACCAGAACCACAGAGGGACTGGATCGTATTTATGGGTACTGGATAAAGGGGGAAAATACACCATTTGGTTTTGGTCTGTCCCTTTAAATCCCAGTAAAATAATTGAGTTTTTGGCTGTAATAAAATGTGAAAATGGTTAAATTGATGCAATGACTTCCGGCTTTTTTAACATAAGAAAAAAAAGGATGTTTTGCATTTATTTATTCCCAGAATTGTCGACACTGGAGTCTGGGAGCAGAAATGTTTTCCACGCTAATCTTCCTCCGTCTAGTATAGGAAGTAGTTAAATAACTTCTATTAATATAAATCAGCTGGAAAACACTAGAAAACGCAGGAAGCTGAATGTTTCCATTTGCTGATGCAGAAATCGGAGGAATTTGAGACGTTTAGACTTCTCTGCAGAGTGGAATCACAGAGGCATTGTGGGTAACTGGGTCAAACTCGGGTCACTGATGTTTATATTTACATTAGTCCACGCCTGACGGCTCCGTTACGTAATCCCGGCGCAGCGTGTGTGAAACAGGATTAGGGCTGAACGATTTTGGAAAATAATCTAATTGCGATTTTTTTCTTAATATTGCGATTTAATGCGATTTTTTTTTCCCCCAGTTTAATTTATCATGTGTTTTAAAATATATACAAACAACAAATCAATTTGTTTCCTCACTGTGCGGATTAGTTGCTAAAAGACCCACAGCATCTAAACTCAGAGCAGAAATTATTCTGTTCTGCCTACAATATATTTTAACCAAAATTGCAATTTTGACTTTTCTCTGCGTTAACCACAAGCAACAAAAATGGCCTCTAAATAAAGACATTTGTAAACAAAGACTATTTAAAACAAGAACTTTTAATGTTTCTATTAATCAAAATATTGTTCAAGAGAACAGCTTTTAGTTGATTTGGACATCAATGCTTGTTGAACATAAAGTGCAACCAACAAACAAGTCTATGTATTAAACCGATTGACCAGTACTTAATGCTATATATGATTATATAAACTCTAAAACAAGTAATACAATTACATTATCTTACTGCTGCAACTGTCTTCCCTTCCATGTGGAGGCAAACCCACTTTAAACATTTTACCGACAACTAATGGACGCGTCTAATTCCCTAATTGTTACACAGCCAAAAATTGCAGACCTCGGCGATTTGGAAATTGCATTTTTTTAAATCACGATTATATTGAAAATGCGATTAATTGTTCAGCCCTAGTCACCATCTTTTCCCTTTTTGCTCTAATCTAACGCATCGGACCGGGACTCAGCATCAGGAAACGTTTGTTCCTAAAAAAAAACCTCATATGCGATTTGGAAATTGCGTTTTTTTAAATCGCGATTATATTGAAAATGCGATTAATTGTTCAGCACTAAACAGGATCCCTGAACCTGGGCGATGGCGCCGCCGGAGCGTCATCTTACCTGGAGACGGCGGCTGGACCTTGGCCTGCAGGGCTGCGGGCTTCCTGGCGTCGTCGGGCGGAGGCTCCTCCCCCCGCTCCATCTTGCACTCGTAGGCGAACAGGTACTGGATGTACTGCTTCTTCAGGGAGCTGGCCGAGCTGCTCGACGTTCCCACGCTCAGCAGAGACGACAGCTCGCGCCACTTCTTGTTCTTGTTCACCTGAGAGGAGGAGCGGTTCCAGACGGGACGCGTCAAAAACACACAAACGAGGAAACATTTGTCGCTGAGACGGAGGATAAAACGCTCACCATGGCCAGGCCTCCGATCTCCCGGACGGCCAGGTAGAGCCGGCACAGGTCCAGAGGCTTCTTCCCGACCGCCGGCAGGTTTGGCACCGGCGTGCCCCTCTCTTCCATGAAGGAGAGGTAGCGGTCCACCCACAGCCTCCTCTCCGGCTCGGAGCCCATCTCATACAGCCTGGTGATCTTCTCGTTGGTCATGGTGGCTGCATTGGGCTTCTGGACACACAGACATCACATTTCTTTATTGTCGACTCAGCTCAGCGTGAAACGACGGCGGAGGAGCGCCAGGCGTACCGGGCTGGGCGGAGTCCTGAGCCAGGCGGGGCTGCTGATGCCGTCGCTGTCCTCGCCCACGCAGGACGACACGCTGGCTGAGCTGGGGGACATGGGGCAGGGGGCCGTGGGGGCCGGCGCCACACACTGGGAGCTGTAGCTGTCCTGCTGGGAAAAACAATTCACCACCAGGTCAGAGCATGCGAAGCTGATGGATGTTAAGGGCTGAACGATTTTGGAAAATAATCTAATTGCGATTTTTTATTCTTAAAATTGCGATTTAATACGATTTTTTTTCCAGTTTGATTTATCATGTCTTTTTAAACATATACAAACAATAAATCAACTTGTTTCCTCGCCATGTGGATTAGTTGCTAAAAGACCCGCAGCATCTAAACTCGGTGCAGAAATTATTGCGTTCTGCCTACAATATATTTCAACCAAAATTGCAATTTTGACTTTTCTCTGCATTGACCACAAGCAACAAAAATGTTCTCTAAATAAAGATGTTTGTAAACAAGGACTATTTTAAACATGAACTTTTAATGTTTCTATTGATCAGAATATTGTTCAAGAGAACAGCTTTTAGTTGATTTGGACATCAATCCTTGTTGAACATAAAGTGCAACCAACAAGCAAGACTATGTATTAAACTGATTGACCTGTACTTAATGCTTTGTGTGATTATACAAACTCTAATACAAGTAATAAAATTAGATTATCTCACTGCTGCAACTGTCTTCCCTTCCATGTGTAGCAAATCCACTTTAAACATTTTACTGACACCTAATGGACGTGTTTAATTCACTAATTGTTACAGAGCCAAAAATTGCAGACTCTGTGATTTGGAAATTGCGTTTTTTTTAAATCACGATTATATTGAAAATGCGATTAATAGTTCAGCCCTACGCTACACTGCAAAAAGGGAACTAAAAGTAAGTAAAATTTTCTTGAAATTAGTGTATTTTTCCTTGATTTGAGCAGCTAAATAAGACTATTTGCCAATGGAATGAGTTTTTTGCACTTAAAATAATAACAATTCATCTCCATCATCTAATTTCAAGTGCAGGATAGCTAATAATCTTATTTTAGTGGTAAAAATACTAATTAAGTTAGCTCTGGAGGAACAGAGCCGGATCTACAGGCTGCGTTTGGCACGCTACAGGCTAAAGTTAGCATAACTATTCCGTCAAAAGACAAACAAAATTCTACTTTATATCACGGCAATTAAAAAACAACGTTAGAGGGAAGTCAGAAAACGTTGAAGCCGTTCATACAGTTTGATCTGAGGCTGGAGGAGAACGCCGTTCTCTAAAGGAAACAAGATTCTCCAGACCCAAACGAAAGAGTCAAGGCGTAGCAGTGTCCTAGTCAAAGTCTGGAGTTTAAAATGCGAACCTTTAATGAATTGAAACGATTTTCCTCTGATCCCGTCAGACCTGAGGGACTCCAGAGCCAATTATCTTCACAAGGACAAATGAACATTAAATCCAGATGTATTATTTCTGGTTTGATGCTTCAAAAGTAGAGCAGAAGCACCTTTCTTCTTCCTCCTTTTCTAATTTAAATTCATTCTGCCTCTCTTCCCTCTCTGAGTCCTGAATATATAACAAACAAGAGGAACTTGTTTCAGTAACCTGAGCCGACACGTTTCCAACAACCAGGGATTTATTATTTTTGTCTCATCTATTTCCAATGTTTCTCTGAGCGTAGAGCGTGATGGAATAATAATTTAAAAACTAGGCTACAGTCGGTTAACGTCTCCGGCGTGGAACGAGCTGCAGCATGAAAGCGTCTCAACGGCAGTCAGAGTCAGAACCCCCTCCTGCTAACGAGGTGGAGACCTGCTAACGAGGTGGAGACGTGGGAGAGGCGCTGCAGCTGGAAACGAGCTGATCAACGCTGTCAGCCGACTCACTGCCGCCCTCGTTTTAATCAAAGCTTTATTCTCCAGAACAGACCCGGTTTCTCTTTCCGCCTCAGAAAGTCAACCTGGGAACGGGAACCTGAGCTGTGGAGCCTTATCGCTCTCACCAGGATATATTTAATCAAACAGCAAGTAAATCATCAAGGTTGTAAAACTAAAAGCTCATTTCATAGCTTGATGCCTTCAACCCAATATATGTGTGAATGTTTTTTTTTTTTTTTACATATCGGTTAACGACCAGAGCAGCAATACTCATATCAGATATGATTGGATCGTTTTGGTGCACCCCTGATAATTTTCCCTGAGGAATTAAAGCTGCCTGGTTCATTTTTCTCTGCATCTTGTTGGTTTTTGCTCATAAATCGCTCAGGAACCATCAAACCTTCAGCTCCAGACGGCTGAACACAGGTTCCTACAGGCTGGGCCCAACATAACGTAGGGCCCTATCATTTCCGCGATCACGGAATCGCGGAATTGGCAAATTAACGCGGAATTTCTACATTTGAAATAAAATTCTGTTTTTGTGTGGGAGAAGAACGTACGTCTGGGGGAAGTGCACACCGGGGGACGCAAATCTGCGCGACACAACCCCTCCCGCTCTGTCATTTCAGCTTCCCCCCACCATCCCCCATCAAAACATTGAAAAAATGGCGAAGCGGCTCTCCACAGCTCCGCTTTCGGCGAAAAAGTTGAGAAACACTGAGGCTGACATCCCTTTGGAAAAGATGACAAAACTGTGTCAGTTTCTAAAGAAGCACTGCAAACAGGGAGGAGCCCTACCTGGAAATGTCAGCAGTCTTCGCCAACTTCACCTACTCATATAATTCCAGTGTTTCCCGCAGCGCTATCTTTGCGTCAAACTCACGCTACCGCCTCGCTAACATTCCAAAACTAACTCGATATACTTTCATGTTTATTTGACATTAACACGCGGTCGTTTGTTGTTGCTTTCACGCATGCATACAGTGATTGGCAGGAAAGAAACAGGCGAAAATAAATGGATACGCCCCCCCGCTCCGTCAGTCAGTCGTCCTCGCAAATCTTGTTCCGGCCAACAACTCACCGCCTCGCAGGAAACACTGAATTCTGAAATTGAGAGGTCCTATTTTATTTTTTTTACTTGAAAAAGCTAATGGAGCACTTTTATTTATAACAATTGGTTCATAAACATTAATATTTTGTTAGTACTTAGAGTGCAGTGTTATGTTGAATCATGCAGTAAAAGTATTGAGTAAATGTGATGTTTTTTTTTTTACCTCAAATTTAAGGTCATTCCTATTTTATTTGTGTACATTTTAATCATCAACATTAAAAGCACATTCTTTTTACGACTGAAATAACAGTAAAGGCTAAAAAAAAAACTGAATTCGCAAAAATTAAAACGGAATTTGGGAAAAAATAAAACGGAATTTGGGAAAAAATAAAACGGATTTTATAGGGCCCTAATAACGGGGACTTTAAGCCTGACTGCAGCAGCTCTTTGCCTGTTTACACTAAATCCATCTGAATCTCGGCTCTGTTCAGGTAAACGAGCGTCTGAACCGGAGAACCCAGCAGGACAAGCCGACGGACGAACCTTGGGTTTAGTCGGATCGGCAGCGGCACCGACGGCCTCTCTGAGCTCGATCCGCTGCTTTAGTTCTCCGTGAGGACCCATCCCGTCTGCTGCCATCATCCCTAAACCTGAAGGGATGGACAAGATGATGGATTACGATCCCAGAAACGTTCCTGATCCTAAATCTGGGGGGATTGCTGACGGCCGGCCTACCTGGAGCGGCGTAGAGGGCTCCTTGTGGGGTCATCCTGCCAGAGTTGCTGCCTGGCTGCAGGCTGTAGGGACCGGCAGAACCGCCCATCTGGGTCATTGCTGAGTAGCCGCCCTGCCTGCAGGTTAAAGAAGATAATTATTGATGTCAGAGGTCATCGACACGGCAACCGCAACAGAGTAAAAACCAGTATCAGTTTTAAATGGTAATTCATATTAACCAGCATGAACCAAGGAGTAAACATTACCGTCTATAGCCACTAGAGGGCGATCTAGACCTGTGAAAACTATATCCTGCTCTTGTATCACTTAAAATTAATTTATAAACAACAAAGACTGAACATGTTTGTACGTTGTTTCACTGTTTCAGTATTATTCACACAGCAGAGCGTTGCGTGGAGCAGCTCTAAGGAACCAGACACAGACAGAACCTGTTACTGAGCTGTAAGTGAAGCTAATAGCAGCTAGCGCTAGCTTACAGCTCTGTTGTACGGACAGGTTACAACTTCTCTGATGCTCATGAGCTTTATGTTGCTCTGAAACATCCGTGTCGCACTGTTAGCTTAGCACAGGGGTGTCAAACATACGGCCCGGTGGCTAACTGCATTATAATTATTCAAAAAAAAATTTTTTTTTTTTCCCCCAGTGTCCTGTCTGGGAATGTGGCAATAATAATTGTTGTCTTAATGCCAAAAAGAGCTCATCAGATTTGACTTTCACAAGTGGAGCAGTATTATGATTCATGTGGGGAATATCTCAAATGATATGGACACTACAATGGGAAAGTAGGAGAGGAAAGGAAGAACAAGAAAAAAAAGAAAAGTGAAAGAAAGAGGAGATAAAAGGAAGAGAATGATAAAACAATTATTGAAAAAAACATGTACTTCGTTTAATTGAAAATCTGCAGTTCCTATATTGTCCACGAGGGGCGCCGTGTTTTAATCAGCAGATGGCAGCACTGAGCTCCAGATTTGGAAAATTGATTTTAAATCATTTCCTAATTTTTATCTGTTTCATGTATTTTGTCATGCAGGACAGTGTTTTTAAGTTCCAAAAAACGTGAATAAATGTTTTTCAACATTGTCCAATCACTGTGATCAGTTCTTATGCATAATGCACTTAAGTAAATGTTTAACTGAGTAAAAGTATTGTTGAAATTGCACATACTTTTCTTAAAAACGCCGAGGTTATTCACAATATATTGTGTAAAAGTGAAATTCATTTAATATAAAAATCAACAACAAGTCCACTTTTATTAGTTCTATTTAATCTTACAATAAGTTTACTCGTGTGGCCCTCTTGAGATCAGATTAAGCTGAATGCGGCCCCTAAACCAAAATGAGTTTGACACCCCTGTTCTAGAGGCTCTAGAGGAGCAACTGCATTCAAACTACTGACATCCAGACACCAGGGGGCGCTTTCCTCCCCGTTTCTCACCTGCTCTGAGCGCTGAGTGAGGAGTTGGCGTTCGGTCCCATCTCAGGCGGCTTGCAGCTGGCATTGGGCCCCGGGGGCCCCATGCCCTGGCCTGCAGCTTGAGGCATGTTTGGGGAGGTGGGGGCCACGGTGCCAGGTCCAGCGGTGTAGAGGCGGCCTCCGGCTCCAGGCCCGGGGCCACGGCCTGATGGCGTGGAGGGGCCCTGACCGTGCATGGGGCCCGTGGTGTGCAGCCCCATGTTATTAGCCAGGCCGGGCCCCGGGGCCGGGCTGCTGTAGCCGGCAGCGGGTGTCCCGCCGTAGTGGGGGGGCCGGGGGTAGTTACCTGAGGAAAATGGAGACGACGTGAGACAGAGACGGACTTGTAGTCTGCAGCTGCAGGCGTCTTCATGTCTTACCTGGGGGCCCGTAGGAGTGGCTGCCCTGCTGGTAGGAGCTGTGGTGCATGGGGCCCGCAGGTGTGTGGTGAGGAGACATGGGCGAGGGCCCAAAGTGGGAACCCTGGGTGCTGCGCTGCATGGAGGGAGGGAAACCTGAGGAAGATGCAGAGAGCAGTGAGCGACGCTGCAGGACAGGCTGGAGGCAGAAAAACCTCCAGTCAGGGCTGAAGGTGTGACTGAAGTGAAATAACAGAACCCTGACGGGTCCAACGGGACCCCAGCTTGGTGCCCAGGAGACGGGGACCTGGAGTTAAGTCCCAGATACTTCTCAATACTTTTCAACGCGACCAGATTCTGGTGGCTTGAGACGATTAATGTATTATTAACCGTCTAATTTAGCTGCATCTGGCTCACTGTGAGCGTCTGTTTCACTCTGATAACTAATAATCAGCAGTTTCACGCTTTCTTTCACTCTGCCGCTGAAGTTAGAGCATCAACGTTGTTTTTTTTTAAACGCCGGTCGAGCTGCTTACTGTCTAAAATCCCACGTCTGACCTCAGAGAATCAGGTACGCACATGAAAACAATCAACGACGCGTACAAGCATTTAACTTTACAGAACATAATGTCCGCCCCTGCAGCGGCGGTCAGTGTTTCCTCATCCCCTCTGAACCAAATAAGCTCTTTTTCTTGCTGTGACACGTTCGTTACGTAAGAGCAAAGCGAGCTGCAGCGCTGGATTTTCCGGTGCACCTTTCAAACAGCGATCTGAAGCCGAACGTTAAGGTTGGCTGGTTTAAACACGACTTTTGACACGAGGACAGAGTGCTGTAGGAGCAGCTGAGAGCGTCAGAAGATGTTCTCAGGAAGGTAATCTGCACCACAAAGACCTCAGGTTGTTGGTTTTTCGGTACATCTAATTGTTCTCCATCGTTCTTATGTTTTGGGTTTTTGTAAAGGAGAAGTGCGAAAGTTTTAAGGGTAATTTCTGTCTCTTCTATGCATGCCTGACGTGAAATACCAGATTAAATGAATGACTCCACTTTTTACCGCTATAAGACAGCTAACTTCCATATTTATAACTTTCTTAGCTAAGAAGACATTAACTTCTTAGCTAAACAAAAGACCTGTGCAGGTTCATGTTTTTCCTCCTCTCTCACAGACAACACTGGTGTCATTTCAGTTTCTCGCCAGAGGGGGCAGACTTACGCAATAATTGGGGAAAGTGTGCTAGGCTCCTTTAAAGGCATACTATGCAACATTTTTCAGTTAATTAATGTGTTCCATACCGTTTTGGATGATTAAATGAGTCATTTCAGGTTGAACAAAGGTTTTCTCGGCCGCCCTGGTGGTCTGTGGGGGAAATACCGCACTTGCAATTGCAAGAACTCTTGGCCCGCACACACAGAAGTCTCGCTTTACGGCGAGAACTCCATGTGTTTTTACCCTGCCATTCACTATATGCACGCGCGAAAGCAACAACAAAGAACCGCGTGTTAACGTCAAATAAACATGCAAGAATATCGAGTTTTATTATTATTATTATTATTTTTTTTTTTTTTTTTTATGTTGGCGAGACGCTACCGCGTTTGAGCAATAATAATAATAATAAAACTGGCAAGGCGGCGGCAGCGGCCGACTCGCCAAGATAGCGCTGCGGGAAGCTTGATGTTCATACCTTCACTGTGTTAGTCATTGTTTGTACTGCCGTTTTTTCCACTTTTCGTTGTGTTCGCCTGTCTGCTAAGCTCAAAACAACCGCGCCTGGCTTGATGGAGAAACCAGAACAGCTGAGCATCTTTGTGACAGTGCACTGTTACTTTCGCCCTCTGGGGGGAGCCTCGCTGGAAAATCAACCCCTTTAATACATTTTTTTTGTTAAAATTGGCACTTGTGTAACATTTGTTACCATTGTGTCATTTTTATTATGTAAATGGAAGAATAAAACGCTAAATCGGCTTCAAGGATCAGTTTGCCTGATGTCAAAATAATCTATCTATCCTTAAGTCAGCCTGGATCGGCCGATTTCTCCCGTAGTCGTCTGTGAAACTCGGGCCGACAGGAGATGCACACGTTCTTCTGTGGAAAGGGTGCGCTTGATTTATGAACCGGGGACACTGATTAAACCTGAGGCTTACAGTGAATGAGAAAGTGACTGAAGGCTGTACCTCTGTCTGGAGTCATGGCCGACTGGGAGGAATGAGAACCAGCATCTGATCCGGGACCAGAGACCTGGGGGGCCACCTGAGAGCCTGAGACACAGACAGACCCGGCGTTAGAACAGCGTTAGAGTCAGGAGGGGTTTTCCTTCGTCCTCTCCAGCCCACCTGGTCCACCGGTGCTGGTGGGGGACAGGGGCCCCGAGCGGGACCCGGCGGGGGACAGCGACGGGGAGGGAGAGGGTGCCGTTCGAGCCGGAGGGGGGAGGCGTGGAGAGACGTGGGGGGAGAAAGGCGAGCGGGCCCCTGGAGTCCCCTGGTCTCCCTGAGTGCTGCCAGAACCGGAGGCCCCTGAACTCACTGGCGCCTCTGTGCCGGTGAGCAGGTCGTCGATGGAGCGGGAGAGATCCTGGAAGAGAGACACAGAGTCAGGGATCATTGGGGGGGGGGGGGGGGGGGGGGACAAATATTTACAGTAAGACAAACAGTATACCAACTTTTTATACATTACTCTTTTTTTGTATTCATCAAAAATACTTTTCTTATATTCTTTTTTGAATTGCTGGATGCTTTTACATTGTTTAATGTTTTCATGCAAGCTGTTCCAGAGCTTCACTTTGCTAATTGATAAACTAAAACTTCTTTTTGTTGTTCGAACATACTTAGTTTTGAAATTTAATTTTCCTCTTGGATTATATTTTCCATCTCTATCAGAAAACACTTGTATGTGTGCAGGAAGTAAGTTATTTCTTGCTTTATAAAGAATTTGAGCAGTTCTGAAATTGATCAGATTTACAAATTTGAGAACTCTTAAATCAAGGAATGAACAGTGGGTGTGATCTCTATATTGTTTGTTATTCGTTACTCATATTGCTTTCTTTTGCATAATAATCAATGGTTGAATGTTTATTTTGTAAGTGTGACCCCACACTTCAACACAATAGGTTAGATAAGGCTGAAATAATGAGCAGTATAATGTGAACCAGAAGACCTTGATTGAAGCACACCAAAGCGTCTCCCCCTTTTTCTCAACCTCAGACGGAGAACCGGCAGGGGGAGAGGGAGAGGGAGGGGGAGGGGGCGGCGGCACAGCATCGGAGAGGAATGCCGGGGAGCGACGGGGAGGAGAGGAGACGGTGAGAAGGAGGACGGATCACAGCTGGAGGTGAAGGGGATTTGCTTCAAGCGGAGGAGCTGACACACTTTCTCCGTTACGAGGGAAGAAAACTAGAGACGCCTCAACATGTGAGGAGAGAACTATGAATAAATTAATAAAAAATAGATGTTCTGAGAACCAGAACCTGATTAGAACCCTGTGATAAGTTAAACTAAGATTGATTAATGGTTCTCCGCTAAGGTTTAAGGGAAGGTTTTTAGTTAATGTCCTGCATGGGCTCCTAACTCATGTTTTTAAATCCTTAACGGTTTTACTTTATAGAATCATCTGAATCTGAAATAAGTAAAAAAAAAAAATCATTGAGAATCTGACTTTCATAAACTTCTGACTGGAACTGTAACTTTACCATAACTGGTATCTAATGGGTCTTATTAGTTTCTTCTGACAAATCGAAATCATTAAAGTGTTTTAATTCAGGGACGGACTGATAATCTTTCACCAGTCGCAATAAATACAAACAAAATACAGTTTGTGGTTGTAAAATCATACTAGGTGGAAAATAATTAAGGGGCAGTTAAAAATAAACTCTTTTTCTGTCATCAAGCTCCTCAAATTGCCCCTTTTTTTAAATACTTTTTTAAATCAAACATGGATATTTGGTTCCTTGGTCAGAAATAGACATTCAGGACGCCTGGAGGACAATTAAAGATTAGTGATGAAATCAGCGTTTGGTTACAGCGGGCGTGTCCAAAGTGTGTGAAACTGGAGAAGGAGACGTTTTATTTTTATTGGGGTAAAATTAATACAGACTGGTTAAGATCTTACAACTGAAAATGTTGGGTAAAAAAACAATGTATTCATGTTTTAATAACCACACATTTTACATTCTGTTTAATTTCGTAGTAAATACGATCAAATCTGTCTAAGGACTTTAACTCAGATGCAAACTTTTGTGCATTAAAAGCTTTTTTTCCAAAATCATTTAGTAAAATTATCTAAATACAGAAAGTGTTTTCACATAGATAGCGGCCCAAATCCTGGTCTCATAAGGCTAGAGCGAAAATAATTAACTTTTTCGTTTTTCAATTAAGTCTAACAGGTGATCATCTTTTAAAAATGCAAATGTGTAAAACCTGTTTTTAACTTTGGATCTACAGGAATTTAACATCCTCTTCCTTCAGAAAATCTGGGAGCAAAAGGCCTGAAATCTGTTCAACCTGCCGCCCAGAGCCTGAATCACAGCAACAAATACGAGTCAAAGCTGAACTGTAACCAAACGTGAGGAGAAATGAACTTTAATGACGAGAGGAAGAAAACTTTACACACTAAACACCTAAACTCTGAGATCTCACACCACGGTGGGTTTTTTTCATGTCAGCAGCTCGGTCTGACTTTCTCTCCATGCTTGGACTCACCGGCAGGCTGGACGGCCTCTCCTGCTGGCTCAGACTCATGTCCTCGTGGTTGGGTTTCCCAGGAGTCATTGCTGCGGACTTGCCCCGCCCCCCGTACGCCTCCTGCGGCGCCTCCTGCATGGAAGCAGACGCATACAGCCACCTTTAGGTCCCAGCAATGAGGGACGTTCTGGAGACGGAACGACGCTCAGCGGCAGATTTTATCCTGAACCTTGAAGCACAAACGGATTCACCGCCGCTGACGTCACCATCGACCAATCAGCATCCAGGAAATGCTTTCAAATCCAGATAAAGAAGATTTCTCCTTTAAAAAAGGCTCATCGCCTTCATTTATTTTTTCATTAAGTTTTAGTTTTTAAGAACTAAACTAAAACCTGATGTTCCTTTATTAGCTTCAATCAATTCTAATAATTCATAGAAACCATTTGATTAATTATAGCTTCTCAATATTTTTCAGACCATAAAGGCGCAGTAAACATTTTTCAAGTGCGTAACACTGCAAAAAGGGAACTAATGGCAAGTAAAATTTTCTTGAAATTAATGTATTTTCCTTGATTTGAGCAGGTAAATAAGATTATTTGCCAACGGAATAAGATTCTTGCACTTAAAATATGAACAATTCATCTCCATCATCTTATTTCAAGTGCAGGATGTCTAATTATCTTATTTTAGGGGTAAAAATACTAATTTCATTGGCAAAAAAAGTCTTATTTACCAGCTCAAATCAAGGAAAAATATACTAATTTGCCATTAGTTTCCTTTTTGCAGTGCCTTCCTCCACCTCCACAGCTCTCTATCGTCTCTGTGAGGAGGACAGAGTAGCTGGACTACACTGCCCTGTTTCTAACATAACATTTACAGAGCAGTGAAAGAGTATTTATCCTGTAACAGATTTTTCTGTGGTTCAGTTTAAAGCAATATTTTTTATGCATTATTATTATTATTGCCTCAGTTTCACTAGCCTCAGTGTGGCTAGTGAAAATAAACTTTATATTGAATTAACTTACTAGGTTTATTGTTGCTAGCGCGTACTCCAGGCTGCCTTAAATGAATGCACTTCTAGTTTAGACATTACAGTCAGGCAGTCTGTAGACAGCTCAGGGGTCCTCAGGTAGTGACACAGTGTACCGTAATGCTCCTAATATCCACTGATCTTAGCGGCTTCTTTGCTAACCAAAGTCATATTTACACATTTTAACAGATTTATGACGCATTCTACAACATAAAATCAGTCAATAAACACATCAGTGATCATAGATAAGGAGCAGCATCAGTTTATGAGACGATTTAAGGATTTTAAGGACCGTCCTGTGATTAGAAAGTTCTTCTGTCAGGAGTTTTATGAGGAAAACATCCTGCTGGACGTAGGAGAGGTTCTGTCCCTAAACGCCTCGTTGCTGCTCTGATCCACCAGGACCGGAGGAGTTGACCCACTGAGCTCAGAAAACCTGGAGAAAACCCGGTCCAGATGCCGTCACCTGGACACTGAGACCAGGCAGAACAGAGACGGCCCTCAGGTCCCCGGTCCCGGTTCCGGTCTGAAGAGAGATCTTTGAACAGAACAAAGGCGGTTCTGTTCTCTGTGGGTCAAACCTAGTTTCTGGTGCCATCTTCCGGCGGCGCCCCTGGCGGCAGCAGCCGAACACAGCTCTGTACCAACTCGCGGACTTTTTGCATAAAAATGCATAAAAATGCCGCCAAACTCGCTGGAAACCACTCATCTACCCAGCCGATCAGTACTTAACCGCGAGCGCCTGTTGGAGTTGCGATCAAGTTGTGTTTTTGGACTTTTAAATACCACGCTCGACTGCTTACGTGACTGTGGCGTCCTACGGAGACCAGCCCCGGAGGCCTGTGAAGCGGCGGCCTCGACGAGCAGCTCACGCCGGAGGAGAGCGACGCGGAAGCGGTGTAGCCGGCTGAAGAAGCGCGGGTGCCGAGGAGGCTTAGCAGCGAGGCTAAAGGCTAACCCATTCAGACCGCCGCTACCATCCATCTGGCTTTCCAACGTTCGCTCACTGGACAACAAAATGGACCATTTACAACTCGAGCTCTCTACAAAGAGGGAGTTCAGGGACTGCTGCGCTCTCATTCTGACCGAAACATGGCTTTCATCATCAATCCCAGACAACGCCGTTAGCCTGGAGGGGCTAGCTACTTTCCGCGCCGACAGACAGACAGAACTCTGCGGTAAGACCCGAGGGGGCGGACTCTGCGTTTACATCAATAACACCTGGTGTAAAAATGCTAGATTAGTCACAAGTTTCTGCTCTCCGGACATTGAGCTTATGATTATTAGCTGCAGACCTTTTTATCTGCCTAGAGAGTTCACTGTTGTTATCATCGCAGCGGTTTACGTCCCTCCCAGCGCTAATACTAAGGATTCTATGGGTGTTCTCTATCGGACTATCTCTGAGCTGCAATCTGCACACACAGAGGGTGTTTTCATCATTGCTGGGGATTTTAACCAGGCAAATATGAAAACTGTTCTCCCTCATTTTTACCAACACGTGGATTTTGCAACTCGGGGAGAGAACACTCTAGACTTAGTCTACACAAACATTAAAGGAGCATTCAGAGCAGTCCCCCGCCCCCACCTGGGCTCTTCAGACCACCTTTCTGTGATGCTATTCCCAGCATACAGGCCCCTGCTGATCAGAGCAAAACCTACAGCGAGGCAGGTGAGGGTGTGGACTGAGGGAGCAATGGAGGCGCTCCAGGACTGTTTTGAGTGCTCTGACTGGAACATGTTCAAAGCTGCAGCAACTTATGAGGACAAGATCAACATTGATGAGTACGCCATGACCGTGTCAGCCTACATCAACAAATGCATTGAGGACGTCAGCACCACCAAGACCATCATCACCCGAGCCAACCAACGACCCTGGATTACTGCGGAGGTCCGTCAAGCGCTAAAAGCACGGAACTCAGCCTTCAAGTCTGGTGACAAGGAGGCACTGAGGACAGCGAGAGCTAACTTGAACCGTGCCATCAGGCTTGCAAAGCGGAACCACAGCCAGAAAATCCAGGAGCTTTTCCACGATGCCAGCAACACCAGGAGCATGTGGAAAGGCATCCGGGCGATCACTGAATACAACACGCCCTCCCCCCCGGTGGGTGAAGTTGATGCTGACTTCCTCAATGGACTAAATAACTTCTTTGGGAGGTTTGAGGCACTAAACAGCACTCCAGCAGTGAAAGCTGTTCCCCATCAGGAAGAGGAGGTCCTCTGCCTTGACACCGCCGACGTGTGGAAGTCTTTGAGGAGAGTCAACCCGTGGAAGGCCCCAGGTCCCGACAACATACCTGGGCGGGTGCTCAAGGAGTGTGCAGGTCAGCTGGCTGGTGTCCTCACAGACATTTTTAACACCTCGCTGGACCAAGCCACAGTGCCAGCATGCTTCAAGTCTGCCTCAATCATTCCGGTGCCAAAGAAACCTCAAGTCACCTGTTACAACGACTACCGGCCTGTTGCACTGACTCCCATCATGATGAAGTGCTTTGAAAGGCTGGTAAAGGAACACATCGTCTCCAGTCTCCCCCCAACACTCGACCCGTTCCAGTTTGCCTACCGACGGAACCGCTCCACTGAGGACGCCATCTCCTCTGCTCTTCACCTGAGCCTG
Organism: Fundulus heteroclitus; assembly: GCF_011125445.2. Taxonomy (NCBI): domain Eukaryota; kingdom Metazoa; phylum Chordata; class Actinopteri; order Cyprinodontiformes; family Fundulidae; genus Fundulus; species Fundulus heteroclitus. The sequence continues at coordinate 2,985,016 of NW_023396770.1, forward strand.
GCACACCTGGAGGAGAAGAACACGCACGTGCGGATGCTGTTCCTGGACTTCAGTTCAGCGTTTAACACCATCATTCCACAGCACCTGGTGGGAAAACTGGAACATCTGGGCTTCAACACACCCTACGAAACTGGCTGCTGGACTTCCTAACCAACAGACCTCAATCAGTCCGGGTCGGACAGAACACCTCCAATGTCATCACCCTCAGCACGGGCTCCCCTCAGGGCTGCGTCCTGAGCCCCCTGCTGTTCACTCTGATGACACACGACTGCGTCCCCAGGTTCACCACCAATCACATCGTGAAGTTTGCGGACGACACAACGGTGGTGGGCCTGATCAGAGACGACAACGACCAGGACTACAGAGAGGAGGTGGAGCAGCTGGTGGACTGGTGCAGAGACAACAGCCTGATCCTGAACGTGGAGAAGACGAAGGAGATCATCGTCGACTTCAGGAAGAACCGGCCTCACCATGCTCCACTGCTCATCAACAGCTCAGCTGTGGAGGTGGTCAGCAGCACCAAGTTCCTGGGGGTGCACATCACGGACAACCTCAGCTGGACTGTGAACACCATGTCACTGGTGAAGAGGGCACAGAAGCGACTGTACTTCCTGCGGAGGATGAGGAGAGCCCACCTGCCCCCGCCCATCCTCACGACCTTCTACAGAAGCACCATAGAGAGCATTCTGACCAGCTGTCTCTCTGTGTGCTGTGGAGGCTGCAGTGCCTCCGACTGGAAGAACGTGAGGAGAGTGGTGAGGACAGCAGAAGGGATCATCGGGGCTCCTCTTCCCTCCATTAAAGACATTTCATCGCAGCGCTGTGTGTCTCGAGCCCGTAACATCATCAGGGACCCCTCACACCCCCACCATAGACTATTCTCCCTGCTGCCCTCTGGAAAGAGGTTCCGCAGCATCCGTTGCAGGTCCACCAGGTTCTGCAAAAGCTTTTTCCCTGCTGCCATCAGACTGTTGAACTGCTGAAGTATAAAAACGGACTGTGTACCACACTCGACCCGCTGATTTGCACATTTGTATGTATCCTTCAATATCGCTGCTGCACTTTTTCCGGAAACGTACTGCAAAACTGTTTACAATGCAACTGTCTATTGTTAAATCACTGCTGCACCTTACTGCATATTTGTTTACATTGCTTACATTGTCTTTACATTTCAATCTGCCTACTGCTCACTGCTGCACTTTATCCGAAAGTTAATTGAAAGTTATCCTGTATTTGACTGTGATTTACCACTGCATTTTTCTTATCCTGTACTGTAAATTCACTGCAAGGTATCCTGTAGAGTTACTGCAATCTTTCTGAGCTGTATGAAAAAACGAAATTTCGTTCTGTATGCACTCTGTGCTACAAAATGACAATAAAGAAAGTCTAAGTCTAAGTCTAAGTATCTTGCAGCAGATGGAGCTAAAGAACCGGGCCGGGGGCCTAAACACACACCGGACTGCTGACTGCGGTAAACCAGCAGATAAAACCCAGAAGCAGAGATCCCGTTTAAAGTTCTGATTGGTCAGAACCAGAGGAGCTGGTGGAAACGACCCGGTGCCGGCTTGCTCATAGGTTGATGTGAAGAGGGAGAGTCGTACCTGTGGCGGCAGAGGGCAGGGCTGCATGTAGGGAGGCTGGCTGGGGGCGGCCGGCTGCTGCTGGGGGGGGCTGAAGTACGCTGGCTGACCCGGCTGGCTGTAGCTGCTCAGGTTCTGCTGCTGCGGGCCGTACTGAGAGCCCATCTGAGGGGAAACGAGTCCAGTTAGTGAGGCGGAAATCAGAGCGATCAGAACCTTCATGTTCCTCAGTAGAGTCGACAGCCGGGCCTCTGACCCGGTGCAACTCCTGCAGAACCAAACTTTGGTTCTGCATTCATCTAATGGCTAAACACAACCAATTCTCTGATGGTAACCTGGAGTTTAGCATTTAGGGAAAGCAGCTGTGGAGGTTCTGACTGAAAGCAGCAGCAGATTTAGAGCCAGAAAGAGATTTTTTTTTTATAAATATTTCTCATAAAGTTTTCTCACTGGTTGCTTTAATCACTGTGACGTCCATCACCGCTAACCCTCCTGAACGCCGAACCCGAACGAACTGAACCTGCTGGTGAGGTTTAATGAAAAGTTGAGAATGGGAACTTTGTGAATAAACTGAATTTAATGGAGTTTTATTATCCACAGAGGTTAAAGGAACACTGTTATTGGCCCACTGGAAACTATTCAAATGATGCTTGTATTACTGACGGCTCATTTTAGACGTTAAATAAAAGTTTTACCGTTGATCAACGTTTGGAGAAATACTGTTTTTTATTTTTGGAAGCAGAGAGTAATTAAATGCGTAGTATTTTTCCATCAGAACAAGATCTGGGGAAACCGTTCCAGGCAGATTTTCTTTTTTTATTATTAAAAGCTGAAATGTTTGCAAACAAACAGTTTCTACAAACCTGCTTTGGTACTTTTCTGTCGTAGAGGCAAAGAGGAACGTTAAAATGCTCAGATGACGGGTTTAGATCAGGAAAATCAACAATATTCTCAGACAGCCTTGATGTCTGAGAATTATGGGTAACGTAGTACAGAAACCAGACAAAGCATAGAAATAAACCGGCCTCCAGAACGAGACCTAAATATAAAAGTTGATGAGATCTGCGCCTACGTACTCCATGACAACCGCGACTTTGACCTCTGCTGATGCAGATGGAAGATTTTAGTTTTTATTTAGGGCAAAATTATTACAGAAAAGTTAAAATGCTACAATTTTAAATGTTAAGTTCAACACAAAGTATTCATCTTTTGATAAACACACTTTTGAGTTTCTCTTTAATCTCATAGTAACATCTATGCAATGACATTTAATCACTTAATGCAGACTCTGGTGCATTATAATCTAATTTGAATTCAGTTACTAAAATTGGCTGATTACAAAAAACAACCGACCCAAATACTGTTTTTATATTGCTAGACCAAAAAGAGTAAAGTTTATTATTGGTAAAGAGTCAAATTAAATTATTCTAAATAATTTGCAAACTGGATGACAATCTTTTAATATGACAGATGAGAAAAACCCTTTTGGATTTTGGATCTACAATGATTTACACATTCACGTCATACAAAAAAATCTGACAGATTTATTTATTTAAAATTATCTTATTTTGTAGAGCAGGTAAAAAATTAATTTTTTGGTAAAAAAAAAAAAAAAAAAAGCAATTGTGTTCATTTTTTGGCCCAAGAGTTCCTTTTATTGACAACTCTGTACCTAAAAGTTTGGGCCCCCCTGGTTTAGATGATTGCAGAAAGTGAAGCTCGTGAAATTTATAGACAGATTAAAACATTTCAAGCCTTTATTTCTTGTAATTTTGATGAATCGGGTCTCAGAAAATGTGAATTTTAGAAACTCCTGGCGTCTCAACTTCATCAGCTAAATGACGTCTCAGTCCGGCTCAGCAGGCGACGCCATCATGGACCGCTGACCGGGCCGAGGTCCAGGAGACCAGAGTCCGTGTGAACGGACGGGAAACAGAACCGCTCCACATCCAGTTTGCCTGGAATCAGAACCCTCCTGGGTTTGCCAGGTTTGGACCCGCCTCTGTAGGACAGCTGGATGAGCACCAGGTGTGTTCTGGTCCAGAACCAACCCTGAACAGAGGGAGTTAGGGCTGAACGATTTAGGAAAATAATCTAATTGCGATTTTTTTTCTTATTATTTATATATTTATTTATTCTTTTTTTTCCAGTTTAATTTATCATGTCTTTTTAAACATATACAAACAACAAATCAATTTGTTTCCTCGCCGTGCAGATTAGTTGCTGAAAGACCCACAGCATCTAAACTCAGAGCAGAAATGATTGCGTTCTGCCAACAATATATTTCAACCAAAATTGCAATTTTGTCTTTTCTCCACATTAACCACAAGCAACAAAAGTGGCCTCTAAATAAAGATGTTTGTAAACAAGGACTATTTTAAACAAGAACTTTTAATGTTTCTATTAATCAGAATATTTTTCAAGAGAACAGCTTTTAATTTAATTAGACATCAATCCTTGTTGAACATAAAGTCCAACCAACAAACAAGTCTATGTATTAAACTGATTGATATGTACTTAATGCTATGTATGATTATATAAACTCTAAAACAAGTAATAAAATTAGATTATCTCACTGCTGCAACTGTCTTCCCTTCCATGTGGAGGCAAACCCACTTTAAACATTTTACCAACATCTAATGGACGCGTCTAATTCACTAATTGTTACATAGCCAAAAATTGCAGACTCTGCGATTTGGAAATTGCATTTTTCTTTAAATCACGATTATATTGAAAATGCATTAATTGTTCAGCCCTAGAGGGAGGTTCACAGCTTCTGTCAGAACCCAGAGCATTTCAGCACCAGGCGGCTCTGAATTGGATCCTGACCTGAGCTGAACCCGAACGGGTAACGGTGGAAGCCCCCCCCTACCCCCCCCATACCTGCACCAACAGAACCGTCCTCAGAAAAAAACAAGAAAAAAAACAACAACTCTGTTCGTATTCTGGTCCTGATTCCTTCCTAACAGCCAACAGGTTCTTCTTCTCTGCGTGCGCCGACACGTTCCCGAGAACCCGGCCGTAAAACACCAACAGTCACATTCCTTCAGCTCTGCTCTCCTCTGCACAACCATCAACGACTTGTTTTCACTTCCAGAACCGGCACACATCTGGCACATCTGTGTCAGCAGGTAACTTTACATCAGAGACGACAAAGATCACATGTGGGGTTCCCCAAGGTTCCATCCTGGGTTCCTCCTGTTCTAGATCTACATGCTCCTCTAGCTCAGATCATAAAAAACAACATCATCAGCTACCATAACTATGCAGACGACACACAGCTCTACATCACCATGTCACCAGGTGACTATGAACCAGTTCAGCCTCTGAGGAAATAGAAGAATGCAGGATGAGACAAAATGTTCTTTAATTGAATAAAAACAAGCTAATAATTTCTGGACCAATAGATCTAGAGTTATCTCACAGCTTCAGCTGCTTCAGCTAGGAACCACTGATCAGGCCTGAAACCTGGGAGTAGTGATGGACTCACACCTGAACCTCCATCTAAAGACAAAGTGGACCTTCTAGAACCTGGAGAACATTTCCAGGATTAAAGGACTGATGTCTCAGCAGGATCTGGAGAAACTAATCCATGTTTATCTTTAGTAGAACTGATCACTGCAACGGTGTTTTCACAGGTCTGCCTAAAAAGTGGATCAGAACGCTGCAGCTGATCCAGAACCTGCTGCCCTCCACTGATCTGGAACAAACTCCCAGAAAACTCCCAGAAAACTGGAAAAGTTCCTTTAAATTAAGGTTAAAAACACATTTGTTCAGGACTTTAACTGTTCTAGTTAAACTGTTTTACTGAAACATCATTAGTTCAACTTTGTAGTCCAACTGTTTTTAATATTTGCTTTAAGTTTCTATTCTCCCATGTTTTATTTTGTTTCTACATTTTATTCCAACTTGCTTTTATTCTGTTTTTATTTTCCTATGTTTTAATAATGTAAAGCACTTTGCGTGGTCTCTGTAGTGAAATGTGCGTTACAGATAAATTTGTCTCGCTTTGGTACCGGCGGCTGTCAGCCCGCATGTTCGCTTCAGTCACCATTAGGGCTGAACGATTTTGGAAAATAATCTAATTGCGATTTTTTTTCTTAATATAGCGATTTAATGCAATTTTTTCCCAAGTTTAATTTATCATGTCTTCTCGGTGCAGAAATTATTGCGTTCTGCCTACAATATATTTCAACCAAATTTGCAATTTTGACTTTTCTCTGCATTAACCAGAAGCAACAAAAATGGCCTCTAAATAAAGATGTTTGTAAACAAAGACTATTTAAAACAAGAACTTTTTTAATATTTCTATTGATCAGAATATTATTCAAGAAAACAGCTTCTAATTGATTTGGACATCAATCCTTGTTGAACATAAAGTCCAACCAACAAGCAAGTCTATGTATTAAACTGATTGACCAGAACTTAATGCTATGTATGATTATATAAACTCTAAAACAAGTAATAAAATTAGATTATCTCACTGCTGCAACTGTCTTCCCTTCCATGTGGAGCAAACCCACTTTAAACATTTTACCAACACCTAAATGAAATGAAATGAAATGAAATTTATTCGAACATGATACAAATATAAAAATAAAATAGTGCACAGTAACAAGAAGTGCATAAGAAAGAAGAGAAAATACAGATTTTTTGTTTCAGTTAACATATCATGCTCAAAATGGGGTCGGAAGAAGTGAGAACTTATAAACTCCTACCCCTAAACACTTGAGACTTTAGAGTCCTACTGTCATTAAAAAAAAAAAAAAAATCAAAATCAAAGTGGCAGTTAGAAGTAACAGTTACTAATATTTACCTATACATTTTCCCATTTTATGCTAGTTTATCTTTCTAAACCCTTACACCAAGTTATTATCTTCAATACACACCTTATTGCTTTCTGTCCCCATGTGTGTATCTATTGAAAATTACCTCTTTGTACTTTCTTTTGAATTGTGTTAAACTACCTAATGGAACCTAATGGACGCGTCTGAGTCACTAATTGTTACATAGCCAAAAATTGCAGACCTCTGCGATTTGGAAATGCATTTTTTAAAATCGCGATTATATTGAAAATGCGCTTAATTGTTCAGCCCTAGTCACCATCTTTTCCCTTTTTGCTCTAATCTAACGCATCGGACCGGGACTCAGCATCAGGAAACGTTTGTTCCTAAAAAAAAACTCAAATGTGAATTTGTTGCACGTTTTAATCTGTTTTTCACTGAAAAAGGTTCTCCGTCGTTAATACTGCTCTAACTATTCTGACTTCATTCATTTATTAAACACTATTAACGTAAACATGATCAGAACCGCTAATCGGACCCCAGCAGATCAAGCCGAACCCACAATGCTGACTGAAAAGCTGCAGAATGAAACCATGTGGACGTTTCGCTAAGACGTGCTGCAGGAAACACAGAACCGTCTGAAATCCACCATCTGTGAGTCCGGATCGGCGCCACGACGCCGGTTCCAGCTCTCAGGACGTCTCTGCCAGAAATCATCAACAAGGCCTGGGAAGCTCAGACCCAAATCAGCAGTCTGGGGGCTAAAAATAGCCCGGCACCAGAAATAGGCTGACCCGGACCGGCCGGGCTCGACCCGCTCCGCTGCAGCCGTCTGGTCCGACAGCACCGACGTGTCTGTTGTCCCCCGAGCGGCTCGCTGCCGATGTGGAGGAGGAGACTGACCAGAACCTTTAAGAGCATTCGTTTGTGACAGAACCGGACCAGAAGCAGCAGAACCTCCTGAATGCTGCAGCAGATTGAGACGCTTGCGGCTCTGAATCAGACGCCTATAACCCAGTAATTAAAAACTGTAGAGGTGATGTTAGCGGCTGAAAAGAAGCGAGCCTCGTTAACTCAGTGAAGGTGTAATTAAAGCTCGACAGCCTGCAGTCGTTAAGTCGTCTAACGATGAACACGGACCTCACACAGCAACGAAGAAAACCACGCTGGTCAAACCTGCCTGGAAGACCTTCAGTCTGACGCATTAGCTTTGATTTCTTTTTGAATTAATACCTCAGACCAGTAAGCTGGCGTCCTTTTAATGAGAGAGAAGATGTGTTTTCTGGATAAAGTTAAAAAAGTTTCAAGCAAGTTGTTAGACAATATAAACTAAATTTATCAGACCTTTAGCTCTCCAGCGGTCATTAAGAGCTCCACACGTTCATCAGGTTGTAGAGTTTGTTTCTGACGGCTAAGCTGTTTTATAAAGAGGTTCTGAAATTAAAATCTCACCAGACGTCAAATGTGAGTAAATCTTCTGTTTGGCGAGTGAATTTCAGAGCGCTAGCTGTCTGACAACAAACGTACACAAACATTCGCACAACGACAGCAACTACGTCACGTCCTTTTGCTAACAGCTAGCGGATAGCTCAGGCTAATTACGTAGCGGGATTATGTGGAGATATTTAGCAGGAGTCGGTCACAATAAAAAATTTAGCTTGGCTGGTTGATTTTTACATCTACCAGCCAACTTGGCTGGTGAATCAGGAAGTAAATGTTGGACACTGTTTATAAAACCACCTCAACAACATGCGGAGTTCCCCAAGGTTGACATCTTGGCACATTTCTTTTCCATTCTGAATGTTTCAAAATTTAATAAAAACAAAACCAAAACTGTTCTGATCGTAGTCAATAGCAGTGATTCTCTTCCTTTTTCAGTTTGAGTTCATCTAAAAAGGTAGAAAATGTTCCAGCTCACCTGAATTAAGACTGTAAAACACACGAGGAGGTTTAGTTTTAGTTGAGCAACACAAGAGAATCTAAATTTATAAAAGCTATTTTTGTATTTCCTGTTTTTCTTTTATCATTTGCTCCCTTTTTTTTGTTCTGAGAAAAAAAGCAAACTAGTTTCCGCAAATGTTAACAAATGGTTGGTGTAGCTGCTTTTCTTCTGCACTGACTTTGATAGTTCTGCTATGATTGTAGTTCAGTTTCTGGTAGCAAAACTAAGAAAGATTAATTTTGGGGCTGTATGACGCAGACGGCAATCATTACCACAACAGAGAATATTATATTTTCTGGTGAGAAAACCAGCAGAAGTAATTAAAAGAATGAATGCCAAGCGAATATTTTGCTGAAATGATTTACATAGTGAACTTTTTACAGATTATACAATTTTATTTTGTTGAATTAAGTAATTTATGGTGAGCAATGTTAGCTGAAATCCACTAAAATGTTCATTTGTTCTGTTATGACACGTTTGCAAGCTAAAGGAGTCATTTGGCGCTCATTAAAGATGTGGAACATCACGGCGCTGCCTGTCCTGATGGATAAAAGCTGTTGATTATTTGACTGGCTAACAGACTGGAACGCTCTACATTAGCTTTGATTAAAAAAATTAATAGTTTCAGTCCAGAGTTTCATTCAGATCACTGAAGCGTTTTTACACATTTAACCCAGAGATCCTCCTTAGATTCTCTAGTTTTAGGGTATAAAGACCCAAAAGATTCCAGGTTAACATAAATGATGTGAATCAGGAACTATTTCAGACCATTTCATAAATAACATGGATACATAGGACGATGGAGCGCCTCCTACCTGCTGCTGAGGGTAATGCATCCCGCCCATTCCCATCTGCCCCCTGCCAGACATTCCCATCGGGTATCTGTGGGGGGGCGGGGAGCTGTAGGGTTGCCCGGGGTACGGCGCCCCCTGCTGCTGGGAATACGGGCTGTTGCCCATTCCATAGAGCTGAGAGCGCTTCATCGCCATCGGGTCCATGGGCGGCACCTGAAGACGAGGACGAAGAAAAATCATGAAGCACATTCTCTAAAAATTTCCTCTGAAACCTGCTGAAAGATTCCAGAAATGCACATTTTCAGCGTACAGTCGTCACAGTACCAGCGCGTGCCGCATCGCACAGTCGCAGATTTTAGGTTGCGTGGTGCATTATGGGTAAGTTATTTATTTTTTTGGCTACCAAACAACAGTTGACGAGCGGCGAAGAGGCTGGAAGCAGGTTCTAGGTACACCGCATCAAACCATGATAAAATGATGATAAAACGATGATAAAATGATGATAAAACGATGATAAAACAATGATAAAACAATCATAAAACGATGTTGCACAGCGCGCCTTACTGCCATGACAGAGAGAGGGATATATCGTTGTGTTTTTAAACCCAATTACCCTGAATAAAGTGCTGTTTGGCCACATTAATGTGAGTGAAGCGATATGACGCCGTTTGGTGCCGCTAATTTAGACGCAGAGCGTTCATCTACTACATTTATCAACTTTTTTCTGTTATTTGAATTACTTTAAAAGTGACAGTGAGCAAAATAACATTTCTATCAGGCTGTGGGATGTCGCCCACAGAGCAGCCGCTTTAAGCCTGACAGCTTCCTCGGTTTCACATTAAATAGCCTATAAAGATGAAGATTAGACTAAATAAATGTGTGCATAAAAAACGTTACATTTTTGTCCATATTTTACGTCCCGTTTTGATCTTTCTTTTCTGTCGAGAAGTTGTGAAATCCTATAAAGTCCAAATTAGAGCAACTGAACTTGGCACAAAGTGCACCGGTCATCGTACGGCTGGTTTTAAGGCTTAGAGCCTTAAAACCAGCGTCTGTGAGCCTTTAGTTCAGGTCTGCTACCTGAACTCCACGCTAACAAGTGACGGCGGGGTTATTTCGGCAGACAAATGTTTTTAACCCGTATAAATCGCGTATGTGCAAATGCAGTGTGTCATTCGCTTATGTAAAGGCCTTTACAGTCTATAGAACCACTACAATTAAACTTGTTCAGAGACGCAAATGCCTTTTTAAAAGACAAGTTAGAATTTATGATAAAGATCTACTGCAGGAAATATGTTGTCATCGTTAAAGAAACGGCCTTTTATGTCTGTTTTGAGGTTTAAAACAAGAGGATGGACGGGATGTTGATATTTGTGGATACTGATGTAAAAAAAAACAAAAAAAAAACACAATTTCCAACATAATGAAAAATTATTGATCTAAAATGAAATTATTGTGGCACTTTTAGCATCATTCTGATGTGAAATTTAAAAGCAATTATTCCAAGAAAAAAATGCTAAAACCTGCATTTATTATCATTAATACATTGTAAATACCATAATCAAAATATAATTTGTAGCCAAAGTTATTAAGAGCCCCTGTGGAAGGTCCACAGCGCCACAGATGCAGAACCCTGGCTTATTGTTAAGGACTTGTTGGACACAATATTTGGTATTTTGGACTCTCAACGGCCTAAATGCTCAGACCTGATGTACGGCCCGCATCTTACAGACGATGAACATAAAACATGTTGGGTATCGATCGCTATTCTCAACAGAAGTACAGCAACTTCATATTTTCCTGATATTGTTCAGCTCTAGTACAGAACTCTACCTGAAAAGTTCAATAACTCAATAATCTCCCTTGACATATTCTCGTTTTATTGGCTACTTAATGCAGAAGCAGTCAGACTATTTCTACAACCACTTTTAAAACTGGTTTCATTTTGCTACAGCGTCACAAAGCAGGACGGTCACAGATTCTGGAAAAAATTTTTTTTTAGAGCAAACAACTGGAGATGAAAGCAGAAACACAAACTCTGTTCAGGAAACATTTTACTGCTGATGGACGGTTTCACACACAAGTCTTCCTCTGAATGCGTGTGAGCAGAAACCCCGGAGCCCGCTGGGTAAACTTTAATATTCACGATGACACGTTTTTGACGGTCAGCTGGATGAAGTAAACAAAGCAGCTCCACACGGCTGGAAAACATCCGACACTTCTGATCTGAAGAGGAGCTCTGATGTTGCTTCCTGGTTTAAAGCCGGACAGCTCAGGTGTTTTTAAATGCAATAATATGTAATGGCTAATATTTTTAATTTTGTTGAAATGATTTACATAGTGAACCTTTTACAGTTTATACAAATTTATTTTGTTGAATTAAGTAATTTATGGTGAGCAACGTTAGCTGAAATCCACTGAAATGTTCATTTGTTCTGTTACAACATGTTTGCGAGCTAAAGGAGTCATTTGGCGCTCGTTAAAGATGAGGAACATCGCGGCGCTACCTGTCCTGATGAATAAAAACTGTTGATTATTTGACTGGCTAACAGACTGGAACGCTCTACATTAGCTTCGATTAAAAAATAAATAGTTTCAGTCCAGAGTTTCATTCAGATCACTGAAGCGTTTTTACACATTTAACCCTGAGATCCTCCTTAGTTTCTCTAGTTTTAGGGAATAAAGACCCAAAAGATTCCAGGTTAACATAAACGATGTGAATCAGAAACTATTTCAGACCATTTTAACAACGTGAACGAGGAGCTCTGGTGTTACTTCCTGGTTTAAAGACGGATTATTATGGTTCTTTTTAATAAAATAATATTTAACGGCTCGTCAACTGCAGCGCCTCCCAAAACTATTCATATCTTTTTTCACATTCGTCACATTAAAACCAGAAACTATAAGGTATTTCTTTTAGGATTTGATCTGATAGCCCAACACAAAGTAGTGAAGATCTGTAAAGTGAAATAAAAATGAGTCCAGATGTTCTGGTTCTGGCCTCAGAGGTCCACCTTCCAGCAGGACGACACCTCTAAATGGTCAGGATGGTCCAGATCAAAGCATGTTGGCGTCTAATGAGACACGCCGCTGGTTCTGATGCGTGATGCAACATGTTAAACATAAAAAAATTAAAGGTGGGGTCCCAAATTTTAGTCGGTAGGGTCACTAACTTCTCAATACCTTCCTAGGCTATTAGATGTCATCTCACTATTATTATAATTTTCAGAGGAACAATGTCACAACTTTTCTAATGATAGTTGACTTATTTAACATTACTATCAGTGCTTTGGAGATGAGAAGCGTATCATCTGAGAAACGGTTTTCTAAACATAACTTAATAAATAACTTGTAAGATAAATTGTTTTTTCAGTCTGAGATTCAGATGGATTAATTGTTAACAGGAATAATTGTTCATTAATCCTCCACGACGTCCCCGGAGGAGCTGCGCTGGTCCCGGATCGCTGGGTGACCGGTGTCAGAGACTGCTGCCTCCGGCCGGCAGCTGTGTATTTATCCCGGTGCTGATGGGCACATGGCTAATCTGCATGTGTGAAGGTCAGGGCTCCTGTGTGCAGTCTGGAGCACAAATGGGCGTTTTGCCCATAAATTTCCCCACAGATCAGCCGGGGCTGAAAGCTAAACAGCTCTGATTCATCAAAAACCGGGTTCCAGCCTCACTGGGAGCTGATTTCTGACAGAAATAACTGCAAAAGTATATAAAAAACAACCTTATGATCGCCTTTATTGACTTAAAAAGAATGGCTGATTAGCATATGAAAAGAAGTTGCAGGGTGTCAAAGAGGAAATGAGCTGTCAGTTGGATTCTGGCAACTGTTCTGCCGCTTAATGTTCTCAAATGTTGGCAAATAATTACAGTTAAATTGATTAAATTAACAAACGTGACCGTTGACAGTTTGGTTGTGTCCGCGAGACCCGCTCGGGCCTACGATGCTAACATTAGCTTAGCCTAGTCAGCTAAAAAAAAATGGAGTCACCTTGGACACAAAATAAAAACGTTGACTTCAGTTATAGTTTTTACCTGCGGTTGTCGATATTCGATATATATCGTACAAATGAAGTTAACAGCGTGGTACTTTGTTGAGTTGGTGGTCAAAAATACCAAGAATCCGTGTGTCGTGTTGTGTAAATCGGCGATACCAGTGAAGCTAACGGGGTTAGCATAATTAGCACAGCGGCTAACTGGAACGTAACGGGCGGTGGTGGTGGGTGTTAGGGCAAAAAATGTGGTTAATTCGGCGTAAATCACCTGAGATCTGCCGCTGTTCGATCCGTTGTTCCCCGGGTGACTCCTCTGCTGTCCTCCCCAGCCGTGAGCTGCTGCGGAGCCGTACTGGGAGCCCGTGTCTTCCGCCGGCCCCACGGCCGACTGGTGCTGCTGTGCAGCGGGATTACTGTAATCTGAATATCCGCCTCCGTAGCCGCGCATCATCGGGCTCGGAGACGTCAAAAGCTGGTTTAAAGTCGGCGTGGCCCCCGAAGGGTGCTGCTGACCCTGTCCGGGAAACCGCTGAAATCCTCCCCCGGCTCCAGCCGGGGAGCCGGCGGCTGCCATAACCGCCTTGGCCGGGCTAGCAGCGGCCGGGCCCATCAGGCTGTTCCCCTGCCGTGAGGGGCTCATCATGCCCGCGTAGCCGCCGCTCCCGTAGCCCGCTCGGTAGTTCGGGTAGTGGTTGTACGGGCTGTTGTTCCTGTAGCCGTCGTGGGAGTTGTGGACCTGGTCCATGGTGCCGTGTACCGTGTGCGCCGCTGTTGTTACCCCAGTCCCGGGGCTTTGTTGTCCGCCATGTTGATCAAAGCAAGGCCCTCCTCTTCCATTCCCATAATAATGATTAAACTGGGAGCTGGTCCCGGTCGGAGGAGGGTTGCTGCTGCTGCTGCTGCTGCTGTCTGATCCCAGGCTGGCATCCATCCGCTCCTCCTCCTCCTCTTCTGAGTGGCTCAGCTGGTGCTGCTCCTCTTCTCGGCGGCTCCCCTCCAGGAGGAGGTGTTCTTCCCCCTCATGGTGCTGCCTGTCCCCGCTGGATGCTGGTGTTTACACCGATGTTGTTATTGTTATTGTTGTTGATGATGATGATGATGATGATGGTGGGGTTTTTGCTCCTGGTGCTGATGCTGCGGGATAAACTGGCTGAACGGTCCAGGAGTGGGATGAGATGATGGTGATGATGACGGAGATGATTGAGGAGGGAGGAGGTCTGAGCCCAGGAGGAGCGGTTCTCTCCTTTCTTCCAAGGTTTCTCTCTCTTATATCCGCTGAGAACATCAGTCTCCATCTCTGGTGTTTATTTTTTCATTGCTTTGGAGCCCAGGTTGTAGTATTTATTTCTGAGGGCTAAGCTGTTTCATAAACCACCTCAACAACATGCGGAGTTCCCCAAGGTTGACATCTCGGCACATTTCTTTTCCATTCTGAATGTTTCAAAACTAAAATAAAAACAAAACCAAAACTCTTCTGATCGTAGAGGACAACAGTGATTCTCGTCCTTTTTCAGTTTGAGCCCATCTAAAAATGTAGAAAATGTTCCAGCTCATCAGCATTAAGACTGGAAAATACACGAGGAGGTTTGTTTTTAGTTGAGCAACACAAGAGAATCTAAATTTATAATGCTATTTTTGTATTTCCTGTTTTTCTTTTATTATTTGCTCCCTTTTTTTGTTCTGAGAAAAAAAGCAAACTAGTTTCTGCAAATGCAGCTGCTTTTCTTCTGCACTGCTTTAATGTTCTTCTATGGTTGTATTGTAGTTCAGTTCCTGGTAGCAAAACAGAAAGATACATTTTTGGGGTAAGAAAAATATTCAGAGTTGTATGACACAGACGGCCATCATTACCACGAGAGAGAATAATTATATCTTCTGGTGAGAAATCCAGCAGAAGTGATTAAAAGAATGAATGCTAAGCTAATATTTTCAAATTGTTCAAATGCTTTACATAGTGAACCTTTTACAGTTTATACACATTTATTTAGGTGTTTACACTGATGATGTTGTTGTAGTTAATGATGATGATGATGATGGGGCCTTGCTCCTGGTGCTGTTGCTGCGGGATAAACTGGTAGAACCGTCCATGAGTGGGATGAGATGATGGATCCCATCTGGTGTTTGTTTTTCCACGCTTTGGACTCAACCGATGGTCACCAGAGCTGCCAGACTGAATCCATCTCCGGGTTCTTCTTACCGTCCATCTGAAGACAGCAGAGAACATTAAATGCAGTTTTGTTTGTTTAATCAGCCCAACACAGATGCATTTAAGGCACTTCCAAATTATTGCAAACATTTGGAGAATTTAATTATCTTTTTTGGTATTTTTGTAAACAGTGACGCTTGTGGATCAAATCATGCCAGCGAATAAAGGTTTCCAAAAGACGAACAGCTCCTTTTTCTCTGTTTGTAAAGAAGTTTCGGCTCTCCTCCAGAGAATAATGCTATACGACATGCAAACCTGATAAATACCAGGTTTTTCAGATGTACTAAAGCTAAATAATTTAATGCGGCAGTTTATCCTGTACTATTCAACCTCAACTGAAAAAAAAAAATCTGTTTACCTGTCGGTTCAGGTGTCTCCTCCAAAGCTGACACGTTTTCTCTTTTATTTAACCTTATCCCACTAAGATCCAGAATCTCTTTTGCCAAGACGTCAATAGCTCCACATCAACAACAGATGAGACCATAAACTCATAAAACAAATACTTTATAACTGACATGAAGCCACAACAATCAGCAGCAGCTTTCATTAACAGAACATGCACGTTATTCTAAGAAAATCCATCGATCATCAACCACTGATGAGCAGCTATATGAGATAAACATTCAAATGATTCAATTAATCCAATGTTGAAATAAATTAGCTAAATTTTTTGTTTCTGCAATCGATTCTCTTTGCCATGACTTTTAAAGATGCAAAATAAAATAAAATAAAAATCTGTAACATTAAGGGAAATATCAGCTGGTGCTGCTTATTATTGGACAACAATGCTGTGATTGGTACAGCTAAGAAATGTTCAATTATCTTATTTAATATCTTTATTTTTACACTCTAAAAATAATCTATTCTAACAAGTGTCAGAAACAAAATGACATAATCATTTTTAGTTTCTTTTTATACTTTTTAGGAGAAATTTCTTAAATTACAGAAGAAAAATTCAGACTTCTCTTGAATTTTTTCTTTACAATTTTTTAACCAGATGTTACATTCTGAACTAAAATGGACAGAATTTATTCTAGTTTTCTATTAATTATGACCAAATAAAAAGCTGAGTAAGTAATTTTGTCAAATTAACTTTTCTCTTTTGCAAATACGAACAAAAATAAATCAGGTCAAAAACATCTCAGCCATCTAAATGAGTTCCTGTTAACCATCAATTCTAAACAAACAATATGAAACAAGTCTTACAGTCCTAAAGAGATTATAAAGATGTGTCATTATTCTGAGAGAGAAAGGGTTTTATTACTGTACCGGGAAGGCAAAACTGAATTTGAATAACCTAAATGAGGTTAATTAATTCATTAATTTTTTTTATTTGAGCAATAAATAAATAAATAAATAAATAATAAAAGTATACCAACTTAAATACCAAACATAGCACAACTGCTCAAATGGAGTAGGAAAAAGTTAAATATTTATAGGGTCCTACTCCACTTCTCTCCTTTACACAAAATACTGTTGTTGCGTCACAAGTCTCATAAATACAGCTTTCTACCATGTGTAAGCAAATGCACATGCACTCTAATACATGCATGTGCATACTACTACCTAGACCAGTTTTATATGTGTTTACTTTTAGTTATTCATGGTAGTGGATGTCATATTCCATGCACACAATTGCATGCCTGTGCGCATAATAATCCTTCATCGCGCAGACTTGTTAAGCCCATTGAGTATGGGACAGAATATATGATTAAAGGTAGGGATGCACGATATATCGGCTTTAACCTCGGTATCGGCCAATGTTACCTATTTTTTAACATATTGGTATTGGCAGTGACATGCGGTAGAGTTCATAGCTGGTGAGGCACTGACGTCATCAGAGTCAGATTTACAAATATATACACTCTACAGAGTAGACTCATTGCAAAGTGCTGAAGGAGACTGGTTGAACCAAACCAATTCACCAAGAGACATTGAAAAAAATATTCATTCTTTGATGAAAAAAAAACTAAATTATTTGTCATTTGATTGGTAACAGTTTATGAGTTATGATGGATTTCTGCATTTGTAACACATTTAAAAACTATAACCCACATTACGCACATTTCATTACAAAAACAAAACATAAATAATTATCGCTGTCTTACCTCTACTTATAAATCAAGTCCATGCGGCGCTCTTTCTGAACAAAAATATTGGTCATTTTCCGGTAAAAGTTCTCGCTGCGGCCTCACCGGCTTTACTATCAAGCGCCACCAAGGATTTACATGAAAAACAGCGAAAAGTCTGCGATTTTAAAGAGAATATGATCTAAAATTAGGAAATTAGAATAAAAAAAATACTTATTACAAATGACTGAGTGAATCAAAATTTCTATTATGTTATTATATATTTTCTTTCTTTCCATGATGACAAGTGAGGCCTGGCCCTGACTGCACGTCATGGGGTATCGGACTGATTAGTAAAACTGGGCCAATATTAAGAACCGATGTTTATTTCCATCTAGTTGCCCTTTGTGCCTGTGTTTCAGGGGGTTGCTCCTGCTTTTTTGTATGTTTTTGGATCATGTGACATTGACAGTAATGCATCACAGCCAGGATTGTGGGTTTATTAAACGAAACAGAGATGCAATGTCTGCAGTGTGGCCATTTTTCACGTTGTCAAAAGAAGACATACGAAAAGCAGCGTGTAAGTCTATATATAACCCACATTCAAAAATTCAGTTAGAATAGTTTTCAATTGGTACAAAAACTATGTAAAAGTTGATCATGGCAGAAACGTAAATGTCTGTGTACATCGGTAAATATCGGTTATCGGACACAACAGCAATATTAATATTGGATATCGGTATCGGCCTAAATTTTCATATCGGTGCATCCCTAATTAAAGGTAAGTATGCTATTTGAATAATCCTGAAACTTCATAATCATCATATTTTCTGTTCCTTGGCATATTTATTAAATGTATGGTTTTTGAACATACTTTTGAAATGATTCAAGTTTAAGCACTCTTTAAGGGAATCTTAAAGACTGTTCCACATGGTTTAAACCACGCCGGGTGATGCAGATACTTTTTAGTATGCGAACATAGTTTACCTGTTAATTCATATGTCCCTTGAACTAATTTGTCAAAATTAAACCTTAAATAAATATTTTGTGGTTTATCAAAGGAAAGAAAAATATATTAGAATAACGACATTGAACTATTTCCTGACAACTTGGCTAAATATTACATTATTATATTTAGTTGGTTTATCAAAACTGTTTAAACAACATCTTATCGTTTTATATTTTAATATCCTAAACGTGTTTTCTTTATTTATTTTTTTGTTCAGAAAAAAGATCCACCACTCTAATAAACTGACTTATTTCACATGACCAGTCTGAAGCACAGTCTTTATACTCCATGTTTATTAATATCTCACCCACAGCTTTTTTAGCATCCTATTTTTCTAACATTTCTGCGCTGATGAGGATTATAAAGGTTTATTTAAAGCGGATGATTCAACCTGCAGCAACACTAAAACCAGGAAGCAGAAAGTAACAGCCTGCTGCCCTCTGCTGGAGCTCAGTGTCACTGCAGCCCAACGCGGCAGACACTGAACTGCACTGATGGGGTTTAGATGTTACTACGGTGATAAATAATACAATAAATGAGACATCTTTTACACAACGGTAATGTTTGATAATATTTTGTAAAAACCTCATCATAAATTTACTGAAGGTGCTTGGATAATTCACAGGGGAACGTTAGACGTGAGCGTAAAAGGCATGTTCAACCGTTTAAACCGCCAGAGGCGAAGAGGCTGTTTTCAGTTTGAGAGACGCTTTTCCAAATTAAACATGCCCATCTGAATCCTGAAATTAATAACTAACTTGTTGAGAACAAGTTATTAAAAACTATCTTACTCAGATTAAATGAATGTGCAACTGAGAAGAATAAAGATGTATACATCCATCCATCCATTTTCTACCACGCCTATCCCTTGTGGGGTCATGAGGGGTGCTGGTGCCTATCTCCAGCTGTCAATGGGCAAAAGGCAGGGTACATCCTGGACAGGATGTATATCTGTGCATTAAAAAGCAAGACTTACAAGGGGTGGAAAAACAGTTCAAGTAGTGATAACCCAGTAGAGCATGGGTACCAACCCATAGAGAGCTACCTCACTGGTACTGTGTCATACCTGTATTGACCTTTCAACTAGAAGAGACAGCGCTTACCTTAACTTTATGTGATACAAACATGTTTTTAATGCATTTATGATTACAAGTATGATTACAAAGCAAGAGCAGCTTAAAGGCACCACATGTGGTCCTTGGGGGCTACCTGGTGCCTGCGGGCGCCATGTTGGTGACTCCTGCAGTAGAGTAAACAACCTATTGGATTTGTTGGGAGCAGTTATGGTTATTAAGTCTAACAGATGCTGTGAGGAAGGATCTACCCACACGCACTAGGTCCAGTCTCTAATAGAGCTGGCCTTGCTGATGAGCATATTTAACCGCTTCCTGACAGCTGTACACAAGCTGCTGCTCCAACAAACCACCTGGGACGGTCCTCACACTGAGACACAGTTCAGCAGAAGGTCCTCTAAAGAATGGACTGCCTGCAGCAAATCAAGAAGTCCAGCCTTCCCCAGGAGCTGCTGGTATTTCTTCTCCACCGCCATCATACAGGTTTGGTGCATCTGCAGAACAGGACAGGTCCAAACTGCAAGCAACAATTTAAAAAATATCCATTCTCCTTTGGTTGGGCCTTAGACATTGTTGGATTTTCCATCGATACGTTATCAAGATGTTCCTGTCCAGAGAGAGACGTCAAACAAAGTAGATCAGACCAATTACCAGATCCTGGGGAAACTTTAACTATTGGAGGAGGAAGATTTATCATTCCCGTTGGAAAACTGGGATCTTTCAGGTGAATACTGCTTAAAGTTGGCTTTACTGTTCCCTTTTTGTTGGTTGATTCTTTTTCAGAATCTGGCAAGAAGACAATCATAACATAAAAGAGTGAAAGTGAAACTGAGTCCGGACCAGATAATTATGAGCGAAGAGCTGGTGCTGCTGCCAGAGAGGCTGTGTGGAGATGTAAGCTGGAAGAACCATGAAGTAAATTCAACGTTTAGAGAGGATGTTGCTCCAAGAACTGCTACAAGTAGGAATGGAAGAACATCTCCAACAATAAAACGGGGAACTATAATCCACCAACTACCAACGCACGCACACACAAAGGATCTGCAGATGTTGAAAATGTCTATTCTGACTATTTTGAATGTTCTCCAAATGTATTTTAGGATCTCCTCAAGAGCCCAGAAGGTTACTTTTCAACTAAACCAGTCTGTTAGACATTTGAAAGTTAAGATTGTGATATAATTATTACAATTACGTGAAGAATACTTAACCAACAAAGGTTATTTAAAGAACAAAATAAAAACAGAGAGTTTAGAGTTTCCCTCTTTGTTTTCCTCCATTGTAAATTTTTATCCAGTAATAATAAACGACTGTATCTTTACATGCTACTTTCTAAAGTGTAAAATCCCACTGCATGCAGATAAAGAGATTATTTCCTTTAGGGTTAGGTTGCTATGAATATTATTACCACATTAATATGGAACATTAATATCGATTTAATGGTGTTTTGTATAACTTTAGGATTAACTCATTTAGGGACCGATCACAACAGCGACCCCTAGCCTCCCAGAGGAATAATTGTGCTAAAGTTATGGATTTTACTGAGCAAATCATTCTTTAAAATGTTTTTTTTTAATCAGATATTTGTTTACCTCAGGATTTGCATTGTGAATGGGTTGAAACACATATCAAACATTGTTCTAAATTAGTTAAGCTAATTTAACTTCACTCCACTTTCTTTAAGATGAACTTTGGTTCTTTAACTTAAATCTGCAGTGAACCAGGATTAACGGAATCATTCTGATGGTGATCAACCACTTTATTTAGTCTTTTGTTTCTTTTGTGTGTACATAGTTCCTTAGCTTTATTTATCTTAATTTTGGTGTGTAGTTTTAGTTAAGTTTCATTAGCCTAGTAGAGAGAATTGGTTGATTAAAAATACAGTGTTATTTCAGATAAACAACATTCTATAGTTCCCTGGGTGTTAATTTTATTTATGTTATCCATCCATACATTTTCTGATTTAATAACATAAACACTGTGTTTTATTTATGTTATTTAATAACATAAATAAAACGAACACCCAGAACTTCTCTTGAACTTCAAGAGAAGTTGTCACTCCTTTGTGCTATATGTGTGCAGAGTTTGCTGTTGAAAGAACGCTAGTGTTCGTATCATCCCTTTCAACTATTGTCCTGATATCAGCTATTTTAGCTGATATTCACCGGGTGATACCTAACAGACTGAGAGTTATTTATTAAACATTAAATAACATAAACAGTGTGTAATAGCACAACAATTGGCGTCTCTGGGTGGGTATTCGTTAACACAGCTTGCACTGCACACATATAAAAATGTCACCTAAAACATTTTTAGACTTTTGAAAAGAACAAGTTAACTCTAAAATTCATGTTTGTATAAACCACAGTTCTTAAATGAAAAGTCCACAGTTATGTATTTTCAAAATTAACTTTCAGTCCAGAAAAGTTACATGCTCAAATATCTAACCTAAGATCCATATTTGTCTAATAAGACAATTTAAGAGCTTATTCTGTGTTGTGTAGAACAGATGTGTTTCCAGATTTAACTCCTGGTTAATCTGAGGTGCCACCCTGCTAGTGTCTGGAAAGGGGGGTGCTCATAAAGCTAAGCTGCTAATTTCCCTTTAAAGAAAGGTGAGAAGCATAAAAGCAAAATGCTAGTAATTCCTAAAAAGGTTAAGCAGGTGCTACAGAGCTAGTAATTCTTTAAAGTTAAGCATCTTAACACTGAAAGAAAATTGTTGTCATAAGCCGCATGTTGAATTGTCAACTTGCGCACCTGTTTCTACAAACACAAATAAGTATTTGCAAAATGTGCATTTAAACATAAATGCATAGCTAAGCATGCAAGGACTGGATCTTGTGTTGTTTTGAAAGCTTTGTCATAAGCTGTTCGTTGTTTTGTGTTAGCAAGATGGAGCCAGAACTTCTCACATTTGAAGCTACACCTGTGTAACACCTGCGTTGCCGAGGCCAGGCCAGGCCAGGGCTGACGTGGCTGACCCTCCTGCGTGGAGGTGCTGCAGCTGCAACTGCCTCGGGTCCCAGGCCCCGAGGTCTCTGACGAGGATGTCCAAGTGGATGTGCCTTGTATTGGAGATCCTGAGGTCTGTGAGTTTATTCGGGTGGTCGAGGCTCCTGTCTTGGCCCCAGAGGACCCCAGCATGACAGCTCCTAGCCTTCTTCTGGGGTTCATTATTGGATTCCTGTCAGATGACCTCAGTGGTCCCCGGTCTTCAGAGGTTCTCAGTGGTCCAGAAATCTGGTTTTGTTGACCCCCCCTACCCCCGCCCCCTTCCAAGGCCCCCTCCACCCACCCTGGTTGGGTTTTGTTTCTTTTGGGACTCAGGTGTCTGGAATCTGCCCGTAAAGAGGGGTAATGTCATAATGGTTATGTGTTTGTGTTCCAAGATCATGCCGTCTTTCATTCTCACTCAGCCTGAGCCAGCATTAATTAGTAAAGTTTGCCTAAAATTGCTGATCAAAGCCCATTATTTACCTCTGTAAATGCTTCAAACAAAACATAGATTACAATAAGATAAAGTTTGTAATCATATTTATTTATAATCTGACACATACATGGTGATACAAATGTCTATTTTTCAGCATGAAACCAAGAGTTGATTGCCACCAAGGACAGAACTTTATTTTTAAATCACCTCTTAAATGTTTTCAGAAAACCCATACAGTTAAATCAAATCTTTTTTCACAAGCTGCAAAAAATGTTTAATTCTTCACAAGACACCAACTTCTTTTCTGATCTGTAGAGGAACCAAGAGGACAATCATGCAACACTTCAGGAATAAGACTGTGTCATACGTCAGATTTCATTCATACATAACTGATTTTGGCATCAACAATAAATCAGCGATAGCAGGTTTTATTCATCTGGAAAGCGACTCGCTTTTAATCTCATGGAATCATCCCCGAACTGGACGATGTGTTTCATGGCACTCAGAATCAGAGAGTCGACACGTGGCATCAGGTCGATTTCCTCGTGATAGTTCCTGACAGGGAACATGCAGTTCAATGGGATGCCCACAGAAGCAGACGCCTTCTGCATCTAAAAAGAAAAAAAAATCATGTTTTTACAAACCACAGCTCCCAGTTCAGGAATGTGGTTTCCATAAGTGTTCAACAGTCAGACACCGTCCAGACAAAAAAATGTCAAAGGTGAGAAAAATTTCTGTGTGTCTCATGGTAACTTTAACACAGATCTAAAACAGATATTCTCTGGATGTCAATGGAAAAATATGGGAAATATTAGGGCCATTATTAATCAAGTAAGTAAATGTGCACAAAATATGTTGGAAAATGGATATCAGTCCCAATTGGAAGTTTTTGTTTAAAAAGCACGACAGATAAACAGCTATCAGGCCAAACAGCAAGTATTAAAAGTGAGAGACAATTTCTTTTACTAGTAATCAACCTTTTACCTCTGTCCTCCATGCATTATGAACAAATACGCATAAATATCTTTCAACTGTTGTTTTCCAGAAAATTGTTTGTTAAAAGATGAGCAGCTGGATTATGGACTGGCTGAAAGTGATTTAGGCCCGTTTGGAAAACATTGACATAGAGATTCCACTCCACAAATGATAAACGTAAATTACTTAATAAAACAAACCTTTTCCTTTATATCAGGAATCCTGTAGACATTTCTTTCATCAGCTTGTATCTCAGGACAGACCTCGTCAATTCTGGTGAGAACGATCACCTGGGCAATGTCTGTGGGCACAAAGGCAGGAAAACTAGTGAAAACATATCGACAAATGTAGCAAACCATGGTGGCTTTTCTTTATATATTAGGAATTTATATAGATTTTTTAAAATGTTTGGCAGTGGTTGTGGAGGAGGCAACATGTCCTGAGGAATAGGGATGTTATTCCTTTCAACCATTGCTACATAACAAGAAACTAAAACTTCAGTCGTTGTGGGTCAGGGCGCAGTAACTTCTGGTGGCCCTTCGTCCTGCAAACATGAACCCACTGGCTAAATCACCTCAACAAATTGCAGCCTATTTCAATATTTGATTCCAGCTAATTGAAATGTATAAATGTTGTTGTATATCTGTATTTCTGGAGCGTGTAATGAAAATAATTTCCCTCTGGGATTATTAAAGTATTTCTAATTCTGATTCTGATAGTTATAAGATTTGCAAGACACTGTCCATAAAAGACTGGAATGAGTTGTTCTTGTGTCTTTTGTGTTAGAAAAAAAGATTTATACCAACTTGATTTTATTTATACGGATTCTGAAAGTATATATGATATGGTCCAAGCCTTAACCTCTTAGGACCTCAAAATATATGTCCAAACATAGGCTTTAAACCACATGTGTCAAACTCACGGCCCGTGGGCCGAACCAGCCTGTCAAGGCAGTTTATCCTGCCCTCAAGAGCCAAAAGAGGCATACGATGTCATAACGTAGAGACATATATCCTTTTAAAGTGTACAAATGCTTAAACTGAGCCTGTAGCAAATGCTGATTTTTTTTTATCTGTTTAGTAACAGCATCCGGCCACTAGATGTCAGTTTCCCCACAGCACATTAAAACAACCCAGAAATGTCCTAAAAGAGAAGTTGTGACGCAGAATGATGAGTTCATAGTGTAACTCACCCCAATATGAAATTTGCAGATAAACTGTATAAACTGGGCCTAAGGTGCTACTTTTATGTTACTGTGACTTTTTTCATACTTTTATGTGAACTGAAATTTAATTATGAAGTCAAAGGAATCATCTATGCAGGTGAAACCAGCTCTTTTAATGATGCCAAAGTGGCCCAATATTGAAATGAGTTTGACACCCCTGCTTAAACTCTTAAAAAAAAGTCTGAAAAAGATCAGTCTCTCCTCAAACACATATGTTTGGTCAGTGGATCAACCTCATCAACAGATCTGTCAGGAGAAACAATTGATTGATATGATTTTCAGGCATAAAACCCCCTAAAATGATCAGGTCTTAAGAGGTCAATTGGGGGTCACCTACTACCCTGTAATTCACCCCATGATGTCAGCTCTTTGAATGAATTACCAGTGGAAGCCAATGTACTTTAATTTTATCTATTGTTCCAACAACATATTAATTACACTTAATAGGACAGAAAACTATTGTTTTTCTAAATATGGTCCAGTTCAATGTTATGAAAGAATAACTGTAGGAAAAGGTAACAGCATAAGATGGTTCTAATATTATAAATGACAAAAATATAAATTGAAGTCTCTTGTTTTAAGTATTAAGAATGATAGGGGGGCTATTTCCTCCTGAAAACATCATTCTGAGTTAAGGTCAGCAGACAAACAGTAAGAAAAGTTTGCACATACTTAGCTTAGTGGCTTCCAGTCTGATCCTCCTGATCTTCTCAAGAACGTCTTGGTCCATTATGTTTATTTTGTCAGTCGGAATGACACAAACCAGAACCTGGACTTTGTCGTTGGGCTTTGGTCTGGCATTGTAGAACTGACTGTCATCAGATAAGGGAGACTCAGGATTGAACTGAAAAATATGTTTAATGGAAATTAGCTGTATGCGTTAAAAAAAAGAAACAAAGAAGAAAAACATCTAGATATTTGCAGCATACCTTGTAACCTTCCTTGACATGACCCTTCATTGTCAGTACTAGATCTTCTTCCAGGACACCTTTGGATTTTTCCAAGCCCATAATGTCATTAAAGACGAAAGGATACCACGATCCATCTGGCCTCTGGATTTTATGGGTTATGTACTGAATCACACAGAAAACAAAACTTTGAAATGACTTCTGGCTAAGTAACAGACGCACCTTTTAAACGCTCAGCAAATTGGGCAACTTTCGCTGTTCAAAACTCAACAAAACAAGAGTTTTCGTTGTTAAAGTACTCTGATGTAAACCTTTTGTGTTTGACATGTGTTTTAATCTTTGCCCTTTGCTCATCTGTTCCGTAAAAACAATTATGTGTTCATCTTACTCATTAAATGTGTCTAACTATAAATGTTGGCATGTATAGACCAAACTATAAAGTTAAAGTGCACTGAAGTTCTGTTATTTTTATCAGTTTTCTTTAGATTTAAATTCATGCAGATTTTCTTAAAATGGCTGGAATTTCCTCTTAGAAGACCACAATGAATGCTACCTTACCTCTTTGGTAAAAGAACCATGACCAGTGTTATCAACCAAAGCATCAGTGCAAACTCTGCCCAACAGGACGGTCTTAACAGAGTTGATAAAACTGGACTTTCCAGCTCCAACAGGCCCGACAAGGAGAATCCTTAGCGTCTGATTTTCAAAATGAGGTTTGTATTGGTTCAGGAACCTCAGCTCTGTCTGGTTGTTACTAATTAGGAAAGGAAACACAGACAGCATTATTATTAAAATTTTTTGCATTTATTTGTTAAAACACTGACTTTTAAAAAGGGTGAAATTTCAAGGAGAATTTAGGCTGCCTGATTAATTCAACTTGAAGGTTTCAGGTCAACCGGAGGAGGCTGGAGAGAAGAACCTACAAAGTCAATGCAGAAAGACTCTAACAGAAGCTCAAGCATGGGATGTTCTTCCTAACAGACACCAGCACCAGAAACTCCCCCCAGTGTGTGTTTTCCTTGCTTAATTTCCAGTCTGGGTCTTTTATTTGGTCTTTACAGTGCCGTGTGAGCAGCTGTTCCAGCAGCTCCTCACTCAACTCTGAGTTTTTCTTTCTACTTTTAGACATATTGTGTAGCTGTTCTTTCTGCCTTGCTTGTACAAAGCATGGAGCTGAATATGTTGTGGACGGCTTTGTTGTTGTTCTCTTTCTTCACTGTGTTTTTGTTCAGAGACTGCCAATCAGTGCCTCCATTGTTCACACCAGAGATCAGACTCAAAATGAAACTGAAATTCATTTTCACTTTTGAACTCTATTCTATGGTTGATGATTTGTCTAAAGCTTGTCTAGCTTTAGAACTAGATTTACAAGTATTTACCAATATTTAAACGGCAGGAATAGACAATAAATGAAATAGTTTTACAATAATGTCCATGACGTCTATTTCTATTCAAAATTAAATGTAATCAAAACACACTTACTCCCAGTTTATGGTCCTCCAGGGATCCTGAAGAACTGAAATTATTCACACAATTTAAGAAAATTAATTAATAACAACATAAATATTTAAAATAAATAAAACAGATATTTTTTACAAGATAAAACCTCTATTTTTATTTAAATGGAAGATTTTTGGCTAAACATTTCCATTTTGAGTAATATAAATATAAATATAGTTTGAGAAATTTGGAGCCTGAAACCATTAGTTATATTTTCTTACAATGGCTCCAGAATGCCTGAATATTTTTAGTAGAAGTTTTTATTGGCGTTTGAAGCTTGACATGAGAAGAAAATTACAAATAAATAACTCTGCTTTGCCATTAGGTGGTGATATAGTTTATTTGATTTACATGTAAGTTTGTCATATACTTAAAGACAAAAATGTCAGTTTAAAAAAAAAAACATTTAGAAAATATTTTGATCATCTTTTTATTTCCTTACCCAAATGTTCTGACCTATAAAGCTGCAGGGGAATGAAGTCAATATTTTTTGGTCAGAGTGACCTTACAGGAACAGCTCATCATATCAGTCATCGGGTCAGAAGAGACATAATTATATATATATAATATTATATATATATATATAATATTATATATATATATATATATATATTATTATAACTATATATATAATTCTAGATGACTTGCTTGGTTAAAACCTGTTTACAAGTCACATAGATGGTTGTTCAGGATAATAAAGCAAATGGCTGAGCCTGCCGGCTAGCTGGTAGTGATGTCTGACTCACAAAACGTGTTTTTTTAGGGCCAATAATCTACAGGTTTTAGTTAATTCACCAAACAAATCTCTCTAAGAGTAACCTTACTCATATTAATCAATTTTGTTTTTAAGGTGATTACTTGCAACCTGCAGGAAAATTTCCCACAAAGTTGCACAAACAAAACAAATGCATGAGAAAGAAGTTATTGTCATACCACCCACCAGTCAACAAGGCAAAAAGGTTAGAAAAATAACTGATTTATCAAAATCAAACCCATAAATATTAGTTTCATAAAAACTATTTATGAAATTACTGAAAACTAAACAGAAAACTTTACAAGACTTACCAATGGATTTAGATTTAGACGATCCCATGTCTAGAAAAAAAAACATCTCATTTGTGAATCAATTGCTTTTATTTTCTGCAAATAAAATTTTTGTCTTGATATTTTTTCAAATGTAAGTGCTTGTAAATGATTGATTGTCTATCTATCTATCTATCTATCTATCTATCTATCTATCTATCTATCTATCTATCTATCTATCTATCTATCTATCTATCTATCTATCTATCTATAGATAGATATAGATATAAAATTCTTACCTTTTGTTACCTGAATACAAGTCTGAGAAGCAGATCATTCAGTGGCCAAATTGGCAGTGAGAAGATTTTTCAAAGACTCTCTTAATTCACTCTCTCAGTTTTGCTTGCACTTTCAATTTTAAACTGTTGTGTCTGCAGACTTTGCTCTTCACTGTTGTTTGAAGTTATTCAATGTTTAATAAATAACTCTCTGTCTGTTAGGTATTGTCTGGTGGATATCAGCCACCCACAAGTTTCGACCTGCCTATGTGGGGATAGCTCATGACGCGATGTTAAGAAGGATGAAAAAAGCAGTTTACAACTATTCCAAAGATGTGGTGTACAGGGTTGAAGCTACTTCAACAACAGGCATGTCTTGATGACATCAAAAGCTGGAAGAATTTAAATTTCCTGCTTTTAAATTCTGACACAACAGAAGTTGTCATCTTTGGACCACAGTCCTCAAACAATAAACTTCTTAATCAATCACTTAATCTGGATGGCATTAAATTGGCCTCTGGTAATAAAGTAAAAAATCTTGGTGTTATTTTTGACCAAAATATGTCATTTAAATCCCGTATTAAACAGGTTTCCAGAGTTTCCCCAGATCGGACCCCAGCCTTTCTCCAGTGAGTTATCAGCCCAGGACAATCTTCCAGCAACTGTTTCCGTTCATTCACCAGTCTCCTCATCTTCCCTAACCTGACTCCGCCAGATGGATTTGCTCCGCATATCCATCTGGAAACCTTCCGTTGAAGTAATTTTGGGAAGGGGGGAAAATACTGGTTAGCTGATTGGCCTATGTTGGTGATAGACGGGCCAAATAAACCAATCAGATCAACGAAGCATATGACGTACTAACAGCGACGACGAAAACACAACCACAAGCTCTTGCCGAAACCAGTCGGGAGAAGAGCAAAAACGTATTTTCCTCTGAGAAAAGCCTCCAGAGCAGTGTTTTGCTCTTCTTTCAGTGAAGAAATACTCTGTAATTCCGATAAAACTTGCTCGATAGCCACGCTGACGCTAGTTTCATCGGCTGAAGCCGCCATGTTCTTTAGACTGAACTGTCGCGCTTCTCGTTGCGTCACACCTCAACCCGCCTCAAAGCCAACGCTGATTGGACGTTCGTTTGGTGAACTGCTCCAAATTTTCTTTAACGGAAAGTAGCCAGACTGATCTGCGAGTGAAACCTTGAAAGCTCGCGAGATCAGGATGGTCTCACGAGGCTACATCTTCCCAGCAGAAGCCCAGAAGAACCAGACCAGACCACACGACTTCTTGTACAAACCCATTATTTTACAATAAACCTTTTAACCAAACCACCTGCCTCTGTAGTTGGTCTCGTTCAGAGTCTTCTTCTTAAATCATGACATCCTGTTAAATCAAGAATAGAATTTAAAATTCTCCTTCTCACATATAAAGCCCTTAATAATCAAGCTCCATCATATATCAGAGCTCTGATTACCCCGTATGTTCCTAACAGAGCACTTCGCTCTCAGACTGCAGGTCTGCTGTTGTTTCCTAGGGTCTCTAAAAGTAGAATGGGAGGCAGATCCTATAGCTATCAGGCTCCTCTCCTGTGGAACCAACTCCCAGTTTTGGTCCGTGAGGCAGACACCCCGTCTACTTTTAAGACTAATCTTAAAACTTTCCTTTTTGACAAAGCTTCTAGTCAGAGTGGCTCATGTTACCCTGAGCTATCTCTATAGTTATGCTGCTATAGGCTTAGGCTGCTGGAGGACATCAGGGTCTATTTCTCTCACTCTGCTGAGTTCTCCTACTGCTCTCCAATTTGCATTGACCGATCACACTGAGCCTGGTCTGCTGGAGGTTTTTCTTTCCTGTTAAAGGGGAGTTTTCCTTTCCACTGTTACTTCATGCTTGCTCAGCATAAGGGATTGCTGCAAGGCCATCAACAATGCAGACGACTCTCCCTGTGGCTCTGCGCTTCTTCAGGAGGAGTGAATGCTGCCTATCAAGACTTGATGCATTCTACTTGGTTTCCTTAGTATTTATTTTGACAAATGTGTATAATCTGACCCAATCTGTATAGTCTGATTGAATATGACTTTGGAAAGTGCCTTGAGATGACATGGCTCACGAATTGGGGCTATATAAATAAAACTGAATTGAACTGAGTTGAATAAAGGTGACTTTGTGCCTCTCATTGATCATTAGTGTTCCCTAGAAGCTATTGACATGCTATGTATGAAACTCTTACAAGCCTCTATTTGTGACTGTTTATAAGCCAACATGTATATTATCTAATGGACCAGCTGCTTAAGAAATATACTGCTCAAAAAAATAAAGGGAACACTAAAATGACACATCCTAGATCTAAATGAATGAAATATTCTTATTAAATACTTTTTTCGTTACATATTTGAATGTGCTTTGACAGACTGGTGACCTGTCCTGGGTGAACCCCGCCTCTCGCCCAGTGAACATTGGAGATAGGCACCAGCAACCCCTGCGACCCTATGAGGGATTAAGCGGGACAGAAAATGGATGGATGGATGGATTTGAATGTGCTGACAACAAAATCACACAAAAATTATCAATTAAATCACATTTATTAACTCATGAAGGTTAATAACACTCAAAATTAAAGTGGAAAAACACACTACAGAATCTAACTTTGATGTAATGTCATTAAAACAAGTCTAAATGAGGCTCAGTAGTGTGTGTGGCCTCCACATGCCAGTGTGACCTCCCTACAACTCCTGGGAATGCTCCTGATAAGGTGGAGGATGGTGTCCGAGTGATCTCCTCCCAGACATTGACTAACGCATCCGCAAACTCCTGTGGTGCAACTTGCCGTTGGTGGATGGAGTGAGACATGATGTCCCAGATGTGCTCAGCTGGAATCAGGTCTGGGGAACGGGCGGCCAGTTCATTGCATCTATACCTTCATCTTGCAAGAACTGATGACACACTCCAGCCACATGAGGTTTAACATTGTCATGTATTAGGAGGGACCCAGGGCCCACTGCACCAACATATGGTCTCACAATGGTTCTGAGGAACTCATTGCTGTACCTAATGGCAGTCAGACTACCTCTGGCGAGCCCCACCTGTGGATGTCGGGTCCTCATACCATCCCCATGGAGTCTGTTTCTGATCGTTGTAGCAGATTTGTGTCCTGCTGGGGGTCATGTTGCAGGGCTCTGGCAGTGCTCCTCCTGTTCCTCCTTGCTCAATTTAAAAAGGGGGACCAGAGGGTGTGTTCCAACTACAGAGGAATCACACTCTTAAGCCTCCCTGGTAAGGTCTATTCAGGGGTTCTGGAAAGGAGGGTCCGTCGGATAGTCAAATCTCGGATTCAGGAAGAGCAGTGTGGTTTTCGTCCTGGCCGTGGAACACTGCATCAGCTCTACACCCTCAGCAGGATCCTGAAAGGGGGCATGGGAGTTTGCCCAACCAGTCTACATGTGCTTTGTGGATCTGGAGAAGGCATTCAACCATGTCCCTCGGGGGGTCCTGTGGAGGGTACTCCAGGATTATGGAGTACCGGGTCTTTTAATGAGGGCTGTTGGGTCTTTATATGACTGGTGTTTGGTCCGCATTGCCGGCAGTAAGTCGGACTCGTTTTCGGTGAGAGTTGGACTCCGCAGCAGCAGCAGATGGAAGGTTAGATAGTGAGATCAAATGGCAAGCTCAAGAAAATGTATCTACAATGGTGAGAATTACAGTTTTGTTCTTGGAATGGGATGACCAGTAATTAACTCTAAGGCAATGCAAGAGCAGGAGTGGCCAGGCACATAGATGGGGTACTTTGCAAGAGGTGTTCCAAGTCCCAGGAGAGATCACTAACACCAAAGGATGGAGGGATGATGGTGGCTGGTTCCTGGGTCTCATCTTCAGATTAGAACTGCTGAGAGAAGGCATCCGGTAAATATTCTTTGAACCTGGATGGTAGGTGATGGCAAAATAGAAACATGACAAGAATAATGGCCAGCGAGGTCGGCTGGGATTGAGCTGTTTGGCAGCCTGGAGGTAAACTTGAAGTATTTTTTTTATTGAGTATCAATGATACATTATATCGTTTCGATTACAAGAGGCATGATACTCATATTTATATTTTAACCCAACATCCCAAGAACATGTTGGACACCAATCCAGTAGGAGTAGATAATTGAAGGTAATACAAAAATAAACAAGAACATTGAAAAGACAAACAAAAAAAAAAAAAAGAAAAAGGAAAAAGTTTGTTTTACATACATATATACAA
This sequence comes from Fundulus heteroclitus, assembly GCF_011125445.2. NCBI lineage: Eukaryota > Metazoa > Chordata > Actinopteri > Cyprinodontiformes > Fundulidae > Fundulus > Fundulus heteroclitus. The sequence goes on from NW_023396770.1 coordinate 3,018,048, forward strand.
ATCTAAATATACACACACATATGAGCGTACATAACAAAAACAGCATATAACTCGGCTCGCTAGCACTAAGGCTGTGCACTAAACCAGGCATGGTACACATGTGTTCAACCACAATCACAGATACAAATGCAAGATGACTACCAGGAGATCATTAAGTGGGGACAGTTTTAAGTTTACCTAAATATGTCAATATCAGACCCTGGACAGAGAAAAATTTGTCTCTGGAACCCCTTAGAGTATATTTTATTTTCTCTAATTGTATGAAGTGTGTCAGGTCACTAAACCACAAAGACACTTTGGGTGGATTTTTTGATTTCCAATGCAATAATATTCTTCTACGTGCAAGCAGCGCTGTGAAAGCAATTATGTTTCTATGGCCTTCCCTTAGTGTTGTATATCTTCTATCTGCAGCACCAAATATGGCCATAACTACGTTGGGTTGAAGATTAGTATTCAATGCTTCTGAGAGCATTTTAAAGATGGTAGACCAGTAGGTTGCCAGGGCTGGGCATGACTAGAACATATGTGTTAAATCAGCCAGAGTGTTTCGGCACCTGTCACAGCTTGCATCTGTGTTAGGATATATTTTTAGTTAGTCTTGCTTTGGAATAGTGGATGTGATGTAGGACCTTAAATTGTATAATGCTTAGCTTGGCACAGAAAGAGCTGTTGTTTACTTTCAGTAAAGTGCTCTCCAAAGTGTCCCTTTCCAAGTCCTCTCCAGGCTCATCCACCCAGTCTGCTCTGATCTTTGCCAATGTTATGTTTTTAAAAGTGGATATACTTTTAGAATTAAACAGATATTTTAATAGATCATCTAAACCAGAAGTTGATGGTATGACTTAGACCTTAGACAACTTTATTTGTCATTTTGTATGCACAGAGTGCGTACAGAATGAAATTTCGTTTGCATACAGCTTCAAAATTACAGTAAATTAAAGTAAATTACAGTAAATTACAGGATAAAGTGCAGCATTGATTTAAAAGTAAACAATTGAAATGTAAACAATGCAGGAGAAAGAGACGGTGTGCGATCACAGTGTACTGGTGAGTATTTTTAAAAACCATTTGTGTGTGCAGAAGTGATTGTGCAAAAGGCATTTGTGCAAGAATGCATTTTAGAAACTAAGAGTTCGGCAGCATTTGTAATGCTAGATAGAGGTGCAGTGAGGGCAAATGTGCAAATATGCGAATGTGAATGTAGTGCAGAGTCCAGTTTATAGTTCAGCAGCAGTTCAACAGTCTGATGGCAGAAGGGAAAAAGCTTTTGCAGAACCTGGTGGACCTGCAGCGGATGTTGCGGAACCTCTTCCCAGAAGGCTGCAGGGAGAACGGTCCATGGTGGGAGTGTGAGGGATATCTGATGATGTTACGGGCTCGGGACACACAGCACTGAGATGAAATGTCCTTAATGGAGGGAAGAGGAGCACCGATGATCCCTTCTGCTGTCCTTACCACTCTCCTCACGTTCTTCCAGTCGGAGGCACTGAGGCCTCCACACCACACAGAGAGACAGCTGGTCAGAATGCTCTGTTTGGCGCTTCTGTAGAAGGTCGTGAGGATGAGCGGGGGCAGGAAGGCTCTCCTTATCCTCCGCAGGAAGTACAATCGCTTCTGTGCCCTCTTCACCAGTGACATGGTGTTCACAGACCAAGGGAGGTTGTCCGTGATGTGCACCCCCAGGAACTTGGTGCTGCTGACCACCTCCACAGCTGAGCTGTTGATGAGCAGTGGAGCGTGGTGAGGCCGGTTCTTTCTGAAGTCGACGATGATCTCCTTCGTCTTCTCCACGTTCCGGATCAGGCTGTTGTCTCTGCATCAGTCCACTAGCTGCTCCACATCCCCTCTGTAGTCCTGGTCATTGTCGTCTCTGATCAGGCCCACCACCGTTGTGTCGTCTGCAAACTTCACGATGTGCTTGGTGGTGAACCTGGGGACGCAGTCGTGTGTCATCAGGGTGAACAGCAGGGGGCTCAGGACGCAGCCATGAGGGGAGCCTGTGCTGAGGGTGATGACATCAGAGGTGTTCTGTCCGACCCGGACCGACTGAGGTTAGTTGGTGAGGAAGTCTAGCAGCCAGTTGCGAAGGGGTGTGCTGAAGCCCAGATGTTCCAGTTTTTCCACCAGATGTTGAGGGATGATGGTGTTAAACGCTGAACTGAAGTCCAGGAACAGCATCCGTACGTGCGGGTTCTTCTCCTTCAGGTGTGCCAGGCTCAGGTGAAGAGCGGAGGAGATGGCGTCCTCAGTGGAGCGGTTCCGTCAGTAGGCAAAATGGAACAGGTCGAGTGTTGGGGGGGAGACTGGAGACGATGTGTTCTTTTACCAACCTTTCAAAGCACTTCATCATGATGGGAGTAAGTGCAACAGGCCTGTAGTCGTTAAAGCAGGTGACTTGAGGTTTCTTTGGCACCAGAATGATGGAGGCAGACTTGAAGCATGCTGGCACTGTAGCTTGGTCCAGAGAGGTGTTAAAAATGTCTGTGAGGACACCAGCCAGCTCACCTGCACACTCCTTGAGCACCGGCCCAGGTATTTTGTCGGGGTCTGGGGCCTTCCGCGGGTTGACTCTCCTCAGAGTCTTCCACACGTCGGCGGTGTCAAGGCAGAGGACCTCCTCTTCCTGATGGGGAACAGCTTTCACTGCTGGAGTGCTGTTTAGTGCCTCAAACCTCCCAAAGAAGTTGTTTAGTCCGTTAAGAAAGTCAGCATCAACTTCACCCACCGGGGGGGAGGGCGTGTTGTATTCGGTGATCGCCCGTATGCCTTTCCACATGCTCCTGGTGTTGCTGGCGTCGTGGAAAAGCTCCTGGATTTTCTGACTGTGGCTCCGCTTTGCTAACCTGATGGCACGGTTCAAGTTGGCTCTCGCTGTCCTCAGAGCCTCCGTGTCACCACACTTGAAGGCTGAGTTCCGTGCTTTTAGCGCTCGACAGACCTCCTCAGTGATCCAGGGTCGTTGGTTGGCTCGGGTGATGATGGTCTTTGTGGTGCTGACGTCCTTAATGCATTTATTGATGTAGGCTGACACAGTCATGGCGTACTCATCAATGTCAATCTTGTCCTCATAAGTTGCTGCAGCTTTGAACATGTCCCAGTCAGAGCACTCAAAACAGTCCTGGAGTGCATCCTTTGCTCCCTCAGTCCACACCCTCACCTGCCTCACTGTAGGTTTAGCTCTGATCAGCAGGGGCCTGTATGCAGGAATTAGCATCACAGAAAGGTGGTCTGAAGAGCCCAGGTGGGGGCAGGGCTGCCTTGAATGCGCTTTTAATATTTGTGTAAACCAGGTCTAGAGTGTTCTCTCCCCGAGTTGCAAAATCCACGTGTTGGTAGAAATGAGGGAGAACAGTTTTCATATTTGCCGGGTTAAAATTCCCAGCAATGACGAAAACACCCTCTGTATGTGCAGATTGCAGCTCGGAGATAGTCCGATAGAGAACAATCATAGCCTCTTTTGTATTAACGCTCGGAGGGACATAAACCGCTGTGATGATAACAACAGTAAACTCTCTAGGCAGATTAAAAGGTCTGCAGCTAATAATTATAAGCTCGATTTCCGGAGAGCAAAAGCTGGTGACTAATGTAGCATTTTTACACCAGTTATTATTGATGTAAACGCAGAGTCCGCCTCCTCGGGTCTTACCGCTGAGTTGCTTACTTCTGTCGGCGCGGAAAGTAGCTAGCCCCTCCAGGCTAACGGCGTTGTCCGGTATTGATGATGTGAGCCATGTCTTGGTCAGGATGAGAGTGCAGCAGTCCCTAAACTCCCTCTTCGCAGAGAGCTCGAGTTGTAAATGGTGTATTTTGTTGTCCAGTGAGCGGACGTTGGAGAGTAAGATGGATGAACGCGGCGATCTAAAGGGGTTAGCCTTCAGCTTAGCTGCTAAACCTCCGCGACAGCCGCGCTTCTTCGGCCGGCTGCATCGTTTCCGCTTCGCTCTCCATCGGCGTGAGCTGCTCGTCGAGTCCGTCGCCTCACAGGCCCCCGGGACTGGTACCCGTAGTACTCCGAAGCCGCGTAAACAATCGAGCGTAGTAGTAGTTACAAGTCCAAAAACACTACATGACCGTAACTCCAGCAGGCGCTGGTGGTCAAGTACTTATCAGCTGAGTAGACCAGAAGTTTCTAGCGAGTTTGGCGGCATTTTTTATGAAAATGTCTGCGAGTTTTGACGGAGCTGTATGCCCAAGCCGCTGCCCGGAGGCGCCACCGGGCAGGGCCCGTATGGAAAATTGGGATCATGATGTTGAAGGAAATGGCGGACTTTGAAATAATGAAATAAGCTGGACCAAGGGAGTTTAAATTTGTGCGTCCTCAAAATTATGAATGTCAAGTCTCTGCCAGAGAGTAAATTCAGAGTCTACCTTAGCTGGGAGGAAAGGGTGATTATTGTGTATGGGACCCAGATGGAGAAGGTTTTTAAACCCAAAGCTCTGTTTAAGTTTAGCTCATATTTTGAGGGTGTTTTATGACTATAGGATTGTTAGTATATTGTGTGAGAGAGAGGGGAAGGCTGGAAGCGACCAGGGCTCTGAGAGAAGTGGAGATGCAAGATACAGGTTCAAAGTGGCACCAGTCTGCATCAGGAGTGTGGAGCCAGTACATGATTTTTTGAACATTTGAGGCCCAATAGTAGTGACAAAGGGCTAAGCCCCTTGTTTTTAAGGCCTCTGTAACAGTTTTAACCATATTCTAGGCTTCTTCCCGTTCCATCTGAATTAAATTAGAGCCTTATCAATAGACTTAAAAAAGGACTTAGGGAGATGAAGTAGGATACATTGAAACAGGTAAAGAAATCTGGGGAGCACGTTTATTTTGATACAGTTCACTTTCCCTGCCAAGGATAGGTGAAGTAATTTCCATATCTTTAAATCTAATTTAACTTTCTCGAATAACTGATAAATGTTTTCTTGGTAAATATTCTGCATGTCCCTTGTAATATTAATGCCCAGGTATTTAAAGCCATTTTTTAGACAAATAGAACGGTAGGGCACCGTCCTGTATTTGAAGAGCCAAGTCATTAACAGGATAACAATCACTTTTACTAAGTTCAGTTTGTACCCAGAGAGAGCACCAAACCTCCTAAGGGTGTGGACAATAAGAGGAGCACATAAAACAGGGTCAGATACATTCATTAACAAATCCTCAGCATAAAGAGATACCTTATACTCTCTCCTCTCCTGGTAATCCCAGTAATTGATGGTGATGTTTTGAGAATAATAGACAAGGGCTCTTTGGCCAAGGCAAACAGCAATGGATTGATTGGACAGCCCTGACGGGTGCCCCTTGACAACTGGAAGTACTGTGAGTGTTTTCCATTCGTGATTATAGAGGCTTTGGGAGAGGTATACAAAAGTTTAATCCACGAGACAAAATTAGGGCCATATCTGAATTTCTTTAAACATGCAAATAAATATGCCCATTCTACCCGATCAAAAGCTTTCTCTGCATCCAGTGCGATAACCACTTCAGGTACTGCGCTGGACACAGGAGAGTGGATAAAATTTAGGAGCTGACGGATATTTGTGAATGAATGCCAGCCCGAAATAAAACCAATTTGGTCAGCAGATATCACGTCGTGCATTGCGGTTTCAAGGCGTAGGGCAAGGGCTTTGGTCAAGATCTTCACATCACAGTTTCGGAGGGAAATGGGTCGGTACAAGCCACATTCTTTTCTATCTTTACCTGTCTTAAGTAGGAGAGTAATTGATGCTTCAATCAATGTGGGAGTGATCCTTGGGACAGAGAGTAATTGAACATATCAAGTAGAATTGTTTTTAAATAACTCTATGGGGTATCCATCTGATCCTGGTGCCTTGCCACTCTGCATTGTTTTTATTGCAATAATGATTTCCTTAAAGTTTAGTGGAAGCTTGGTTTCAGTCCTATTAACTGTTGTCACAGAAGGAGCCTGGAGGTTATTAAAGAAATGTTCTATGTCAGAGCAATCATTTGTCATCTATGAAGTTTACCCCTCCCTGGGCTGCCACCTTACCATGGTGGAGGGGTTTGAGTGTCCAATGATCCTAGGAGCTATGCTGTCAGGGGCTTTGAGGCCCTAGAAGGGTCACCCAAGGCAGACAGGTCCTAGGTGAGGGACCAGACAAAGAGCAGCCCAAAAAGCTGCTCCCGGCCGGGCTCAGCCCGAAGAGGTGACATGGGTCCCCCTTCTGATGGGCTCACCACCTGTCGGAGGGGCCAAAGGGGTCGGTTGCGTTGTGCAATGGGTGGCAGTAGAGGGCGGGGACCTTGGCGTTCCGATCCTCGGCTGCAGAAGCTGGCTCTTGGGATGTGGAATGTCACCTCTCTGGTGGGGAAGGAGCCTGAGCTAGTGCGCGAGGTTGAGAGGTTCCGACTAGAGGTAGTCGAGCTCACCTCGACGCATGGCTCTGGAACCAGTCTCCTTGAGAGGGGCTAGACATTCTTCCACTCTGGAGTTGCCCCTGGTGAGAGGCGCCGGGCTGGGGTGGGCATACTTGTTGCCCCTCATCTCGGTGCCTGCACGTTGGGGTTTTCCCCAGTGAACGGGTTCTGACTGTTGTTTCTGCTTATGCGCCAAACAGCAGTTCAGATTACCCACCCTTTTTGGAGTCCTTGCAGGGGGTATTGGAGAGTGCCCCTTCTGGGGACTTCCTCGTTTTGCTGGGGGACTTCAACGCTCGTGGGCAACGACAGTGGGATTCTCCCATCTCTGGTGCTGAGATTGAATGGAAGGGGCGTTCTGAAAGGGCTAGCCTTTAGCCTAGCCTTTACCCTGCCCAGCTGCTGCGCTTCTGTTTCCTATCGCACTGCCTCCATCTCCTCCAGTTGTGGCATGGTGGGAGTTCCAGCTGCTCAGAGTGTGCAGAGCTGTAATATCCACTTTTGTTGATATGCAGAATACTTGTAGTTGTAGGATGTACTACTACAGGGCGACTGTGGCTTGATGGGTTTAGTCTGGGAATCAGAAGGTTGTGGGTTCGATTCCAGCTTCCCCTTGCCACATGTCGATGTGCCCCTGGCACTTCACCCCAACTTGCCTACCGAGCTGATGGGAGTGTTGGCCTAGTGGTTAGAGCGCGCTTGCACTCAGAGAAGGATGCAAGTACTCGGTTCGATCCCCAGCGCCTGCACTCTGGGTCCCTGAGCAACCCCAGATTGCTCCCCGGGCGCCGCACATAGTAGCCCACTGCTCCCCAAGGGTGATGGGTTAAATGCAGCGAATAAATTTCGTTGTAATGTATGTTTCAATGTATGTATTCAATGACAATAAATAATATGTCCGTGGTGATTTAATGAATTTAGCGTTAATCAAAATGAAAACATAAATAGTCGTCTCGACGTCTGTGACGTCTCTGTGCGGTAAGGCACTGCTCTCTACAAGCTAATTCAATAGGAGCTGTTGTACACAGCTGTCTTCAAGATGACATGAGAGCGAGACTTTTCGGTAGGTTTTTCTTTTTTATAATGTAGAATTTGCCGGGAAGTTTGTTTACTGAGCAGAGGGGCGGAGGGATACGACACACTTAGGAAGAGTGCTTACTGTGGCGAAGCCCACTTATTTTATGCAACTTTGGTCTTATTTTTTTCTAAAGTCGCTTGTAAATTTAATGCGTTATGTGTTGCAGTTTTTTGGGCTTGTTACAGAAAGTGAAGTGGATTGTTTCTAAACTAAGTGACACTGCCGCACTTCAGACACCAACAGAAATATCCCTCCGCCTCATAACGCACTGCAGCGCATCCTGACAGCAGAGAGTAAACGCAGAAAGAGCCGCTCTGCCTGTATTTTCTGCAGTTTACTGATGATAACTGCTGAAAGTAGATTAGGCGGTGCAGATCACCATTTTGAGCACAGATTGGTTCTAAAGATGAGTTTAACACTCAACTTATAACATTGCAGAGCCCAACCCATAAACCGTACTTTAATGCTTATTTGTCTTGTTATGTCTCTAAAATGTAAAACTAGTATTACTTTAAATTTAAATGCTTAATACCATGTCTATATTTGTTTAAGAGGTTAAAAAAATATTTCGGCATGAAAACGGATATTTATTTACAAGGGGACAGATAGGGCATTGGGACTTGCTCTACAGCCGATCCCGCACAGTGACGTCACAAACTGGGAGGTGGCAGTACTGTTCTTCACCAAGATGGCTGCCTCCATAAGGACCTTCAAATTATAATTACGCGTAATTAAAAAAGCTTATTTATTGAACAGTATGTAATAATTTTATACTTAAAGTACTTTCAGCAGTTTGAACTCTGATTTTGACCGAAATTCTCCTGTAATTGCCATTAAATGTCCAGTGTTTCCAGGAGCCATTGGTTCCGCAGCCAAGCATGTCCATGTTTTATGTTTAAAACCATAAATCATTTCCTTTTACATCACAATAATGGACTAAATTGTATCAGCCCACCTCATAAAATCCTGATAAAAACTTTGAAACATTTGGTTGTAATAAGACAAATTGTGAGAAAATTCAAGTAGTCTGGATTTTTGTGGAAGGTCCTATGCAGCAGTGACGTGCGGTAGGGTTCATAGCTGGTGAGGCACTGACGTTAGAGTCAGATTTACAAAAATATACACACTACAGAGTAGACTCGTTGCAAAGTGCTGAAGGAGACTGGTTGTGCCAAATAAATTCACCAAGAGACATGGAAAAATATTGATTTTTTGATGAAAAAATAAAACTAAATTATTTGTCATTTGATTGGTAACAGTTTATGAGTTATGATGGATTTCTGCATTTGTAACACATTCAGAAACTATAACCCACATTACGCACATTTCATTACAAACACAAAACATGAATAATAGGGCTCGGGATCCGCGTTGCATTGTGGGACGTGGCGGCCATATTGAAGGCAACGCAACGTTAAAATACCTCTGACATAACGTTGTTGAACGAAGAGACGTAGAAGTAGAGTTGAGAAAGAATAGATAGAAAAAATATGTTAAAATCCCGAAAAGGATCTGAAATTTACCGGGACACATTAAATAGAGAAACCAGGGACCGGTATGTTGACAAAATCAGCATTATTATGGAGCGCCGACGACCACTTGTTGCCACTGTTTTGCATATCGGACGTCTTCGGGTACCTAGTTTGTGGTGTGAGCGCCTATACTTCAGAACAGTTCCAAAGCTACAAGTCCTTGGAGTCTCATGTGCAGTTTACGAATAGATGGGTTCATGAGCTGCAGATCATAAAGCCAGCAAACAGTGGGAACACAGTGATTCATACAAAGGTAAGCTGTGATCAGACGGGCTCTGGCACCTGCTAACCGTTAGCGCTAACAACCACTCACGCGTGTAATGTACTTTTAACTAGCTGCTATGTGTTTCAAAGGTTTAGTTAGTAACGTTAACTGCCAGCCCTCCCTAAATCCTCCGGGTTTCTCACGTATTTGAGCCTTTTCCGCTGCCGTTTTAGTATTTATGTGCATGTATGTGGTGTCGCGGCTGAAGGAAAGAAACTGTAGGCTATTAAATAAAACCGTGCAGCTTTAACTTACCAAAATGAAAATGCAGGGAACACACTCTCATTGACATCGGGATACTGTGGAAAGTTATGATCGGTAGTCTTAAAGCCGCGATCCAAGCGAGCCGACAACTCCATTGCGCTTGCTGTCTCTCCCGTGGTTGCGCCTCCAGGCAGGAAAGCGGTGGAAAGTTAACCCATTTTCTATGTTTTTTCCCACGGCGATCATGTGTTGCGCTGTTACAGCCCACAACACAGCAACGGTTTACCATGGTTGAAATGAAGTTACGGTAAAATTAATCAAATTAAAACACGGCTGAGAGAGGGAGTACAGTACGCGGTAGTCATAGGCAGTAGTCTGAGTAGCGGGGGCGGAGCCGCGGAGGCTTTCAATATGGCGGCCACACAAAGTAATACGTCATGACGACCAAGCCCTATTATCGCTGTCTTACCTCTACTTAGAAATTAAGTCCATGCGGCGCTCTTTCCGGTAAAAGTTCTCTTTATCTTCTTCAGTTTTAAATCTCTCTCAGTCTCAGTGGCGCTCACTGCCAGGGAGGAAAGCCTTCCTTCATGAGTCCTGTTCCGGCTGGATGTTTAGAGTCTTTTTAGTGCTTTACTTGTTTAGCAAAACTTGCTAATAAAACATCCATAACTTGCTGTGACTCTACTGTTTGGGATCAGGAGCGGTGCCCCTTGAGCGCCCCCTGCCTAGCGGCCAAGGAACTGCCGGCCTCACCTACAGCCACTTCTTTGCCGTTTATGATCGCCCAGCAGCACGAAAACATGTTATCTGCACACATTTTGATGACCGAAACACAATTCATAATCCACATACATTCATTTGTGGAAAATCAGTTCATAACTGTTTGAACAATTGAATTTATGATCTAGAGACAGGAAGATGCATTCACAGAATGGAAGCCAGCGCAGTTAACATGAGATTGCGCAATCCCAGGAGAGGCCAAACTCGCTGCGGCCTCAGCGGCTTCGCTATCAAGCGCCACCAAGGATTTACTTGGAAAATATTATGTTATCATCATTATATATTTTCTTTCTTTCCAAGATAAAAAGTGAGGCCTGGCCTCACTTGCCTCCTCTGACTGCCCGTCACTGTTATGCAGGTGTGGTATGTCTGCAGGTACTTCAGTTTTCCACTGTAGTCAAAAAGCTTGGTATGGACTTGCCATCAGGCAGATTAAGCAGCAGCTCGGGGCTCCGCGACGACTCGGGGAACCTGAGATTGATGTTGTGTAAACTGACTCACTGCTGCTTCACTGCAACAAAACTATGGAGTCTACACGTATGTGCAAATTTTTATTTAGCCGTGTCATGGCAACAGCAAACGTGTTAATCGGCGTTAACCTGATTACAACTTTACCCAGTAATTTACTGGTAATATACCAGGTGAAGGTATATTAGTGGTGTTATTTTTTTAAGAACAGAAGTTTGTGTTTTTGGTCTTGGAATTGTGTGACCAAGAAACTTTTAATGAACACTGGAAGGATAAAGATGATGAAATAAAGTTTACATCCCATTATTCAATCTACTGCTGGTTTACCAGGCAAACACTGTCATGTTTGTTTTGACTTACATTGGTGGAACTTCTCACATTGTGTGAAGAGGGTACTTAAGGGACAGATGTGACTAGGAGGATGTTTTACCACTCTAATTATAAAGGTCAATGTTTTTTTGGGAGAAGATTTTTATTTTTTGGAATTGAGGACCATTGATTTTAGAACAACAAATGGTAACTGGAATGTCATAATACTGTTTTTTTTGTTTTTGTTTTAAGGTCATTTCAGGTTATTCAGACTTTTACCTACAGGTCGGCGCTACAGAGCACTGTTAGCTTAAACCCTGGGTGATTTTATAGCCATTTTAAAATGTTGTGTGCCCACTTCTGCAGATTACTTGAAAATGATGCTCGAACTTTCCACATGCCAGATGAAACTTCATTGTCTTTAGTCATTTCAGTTACAGTGCATTTTCCCTTATCCACCACTGCAGCGGTTCTTAAGTTTGACTGGGACCCACAACCCCATCCGAAGGAATACATAACTCAGGCAGCAGAAAAATGGATCAAACACACAGGTGTGAAGTCTAAAGAACATAGGTTCAATGTCGGTGAATCGTTTAAAGAAATACTGTTAAAAGTTGTACCCTCTTTAGTGATTCAGCTGATGAAACAAAATCCTTATATGCTTGGTTGTAAAAAGCCACTGATTGGGCCCCTACCAGAGTTGCAGGTTTGCTGTTTTCAAAATCTACTAATACTTATCAAATTATCTGTGATGTAACTGATAAGTTTCTTTTACAACATGAGCTTTGGACTTGTTACCATGGCTGGGAATGCAGCAGAAGTGTTGGCTACTCCTATCACAGTTATAGGCACAATGTCCAAAAGAGGTGGGATAGATTTTATGTGCCACAGTTTCATTTTCAGTCTCTACTGACTCTCCTGTCTAGGTGTGGTTGGAATTCTAAACAATAACTGACTTCTCAGAGTTACTGAATAAGGAAACGTAGTGTGATGAAATTCCAGCACTTTTATTGAGAAACAGAGCAGAGATCACATAGATGGAAAGTAATCGCACCCCACGGTCCCGCTGCAGTGTGCGTCTGCCTGTCTCTGCCCCTCCTTGCTTTCGGCTCTCCCAAATAATACATAGTGGCCTTGGCATGAGACAAAACAAAGACAGTCTATCCTAGACAATCAGCATCCCGCACAGCAGCTACACAGCATTTGGCCTTGCAATCAACAAACAGTGGATTTCATACACAGCCATCATGTCTCCAAGCCTCCTATGTCCGAGAGGCGTGAGGCCGTAGTGACCTCTGAATAATACTCCTATAACATTCCACCTATTTGATCACAAAGATAATGTTTTATCTGTGTGTTCACTCACAATACAAGATGACACATCCCATGAATATGTGAACAAAACACAAAGGAACCATTTCAGTACACTCATATGTGGGACCTTTAAAGTTTCCCTTGTTGCAACAGGGCAGTGCTGCTTCATAGAGTTTTAACACACAAGATCAAAGGTTTAGGATTTATCTACAATTTGGGTTTCAACTAATTGAGTTAGGTTCCTACGCGCACATTATTTTAATTTTACACTAGACTAGGTAAGCTAAACCTGTTCAGGTGCGGCGGAGAGTGGAAAAAAGAGAGGGGGAGGGCGTTCTTTGACTTCTCCAGCGCTTTCAACACCATCAGACCGGTGCTGCTGAGGGAGAAGCTGGAGGACGCTGGGGTGGACAAACATCTGGCTGACTGGACCATGGACTACCTCACTGACCGCCCTCAGTACGTGCGGCTGCACGGCTGTCAGTCAGAGGTGGCACTCTGCAGCACCGGGGCCCCCCAGGGCACCGTTCTGTCTCCGTTTCTCTTCACCCTTTACACCTCGGACTTCACCTACAACACGGACAGCTGCCACCTTCAGAAGTTCTCTGATGGCTCGGCCATTGTGGGCTGTGTGTCTGAGGGGAACGAGCTGGAGTACCGGTCGGTCATCATGGACTTTGTGAACTGGTGTGAGAACAACCATCTGTGCTCAAACACCAGTAAGACCAAGGAGATGGTGATCGACTTCAGGAGAAGACCCCCATCTCACTCACCTGTGAACATCCAGGGGCAGGACATAGAAACTGTGGAGAGTTTCAAATACCTGGGTGTTCACGTCAACAATAAGCTGGACTAGACTCATAATCCCAGAATTCAGATGCTAAACAAATGGCTGGAAAAAAACATGCAAAGAAACAACTGTAACCTTCATAGACAACTTCAACATCTTTTGGGAAAGAAGACATCTGGTCAACAGAGATCGTTTCTCTCTAAATAGGTCAGGTGCAAAACGGCTGATTTCAAACATCTTCTATTCTGTGAACCATGCACCATCAGCTTTGTCCCAAAACAAAGTACATCCAGTGCCAAAACAAATGATAAGCCCAGTGCAGCCCGAACAAGCCAAGATAAAGATGGCCAGAAAGATGACACAGAAAGAGGCGTCGTCAAAGCTACAGGAGAATTCATCCCAGATCTCAGCAGGACAAAGAGAGGACCAAGAACCTCCATCGTCACGAACACCGGTCCAGACTGGACCCGCTTCCCCTTCTTCTCCGCAAAGCCCAGAAGTTCCTTTTCTGGAATTTTCTCACAACATGAACAAAGTATTTAAGATTGGCCTACAGATGACATCCTCTCCACATAGCCATTCTGCTGTGAATAAACCAGGATTCTCCAAAGGCCTCAGAGCCTCAGATCCTCCTCCTCCACGTATCACAGAACACTCTGGTACTGAGGAACTCCAAATTACTTCGCTGTGATAGAGATTGGGCCCTGGCCGCATGTTTATCAGACATGACAGTTTCCAGCATCAGCCTGGGCCTTTTGCCGGAGATTATGGAATATCTGTGATAATACATGACGGAAATAAGAAAAACAAAAGGATAAGGAGGAACAAATACTTAAAAGTCATAAACTGTCAGATGCAACCTGTCACAGAGACATCATCAACCACTAAGTCATATAAACTGGGTTTATTAAATATTAGATCTCTGTCAGGAAAATCCCTTTTAATTAATGACTTCATTATTGACAATAATCTTGATGTAATGTTTTTAACAGAAACATGGCTGCATAATTTTAGTGAAGCATCTATACTGTTGGAGTCGACACCTCCAAACTACAATTTCCTTTGTGAGAGCAGACAGCAAAGGAAAGGTGGAGGAATAGCAACATTGTTTAATGATTCACTAAAGTGTAAAAAGGTGTTTTTTTGGGAAAACTTGACTCTTTTGAACATTTGGCTCTCCAGGTAAAGAGCCCGGTACGAACTATGTTTCTGAATGTTTACAGGCCTCCTAAGTCCACATCAAACTTTTTTAATGATTTCAGTGACCTGCTGTCTGTGATATGTGTTGACTATGACTGTTTAATTATTGTGGGAGACTTTAACTTTCACATTGACAACCCTGAAGACAGAAGTGCAAAAGAACTGTGTGACACACTTAGAAACTTTGGTTTAACTCAGCATGTTAAACAGCCAACACACAAACAAGGACATATTTTAGACCTGATCATCACTAAAGGTCTTAAGATTTATAACGTCAATGTAACTGATGTTGCCCTATCTGATCATTTTTCTGTTGCCTCTGAAAGCATAATTACCAGTGACTCATTTAGCCAAAGGGACATCATAAGAAAACGCACCTTTAAGCACAATGCCACGGAAACTTTTATTCAAGCTTATTCTGATACTTCAACCTTGGGCTGCAACTCAGTAGATGAGCTAGTAGATAACTTTCAGTCTAAAGTCTCAGACATCATTGACTGCGTTGCTCCAGTTAAAGTGAAAGTTCTTTCCGGGAAGAATAAATCTCCTTGGAGAAATGCTCCAGCAGTTAGAGGTGAAAAAAGGAAATGTGGAAAAGCTGAATGCAGGTGGAGAAAGAACAGACTGCAGGTTCACTATGACATCTATAAAAAGAGACTTTACAGATATAACTTACAACTGAAAAATGCAAGGGAATCCTTTTTCTCTGAGATCATTAAGAAAAACATTAATAATGCTCGTGTCTTATTTTCCACAGTCGACAGGTTAACAAATCCTCCTGTGTACGTGGCTTAAGAACTCCACTCCACCAGGGCCTGCAATGAATTTGCTAACTTCTTTACTGAGAAAATCCTAAAAATTAGAGGATCACTTTGTACTACCATATCAACACCAGAACCAAAGCTGTATTCAGCTGGAACTACTTCTGACAAAATGTCCCAATTCAGCCAAATAAACCACAAAAGCTTAGAGCAGATCATTCAGCAGCTACGTTCCTCCTCCTGCTGCCTTCATGTTCTACCCAAAGTTTTCTTTAAAAAAGTTTTGCCTGTCATAGCGTCTGAGTTGACTCAGATAATAAACACGTCCCTTCTGTCAGGTGTTTCCCCCCAGTCCCTAAAAACAGCAAATATCAAACCACTGCTGAAAAAGAACAACTTAGACAAACTTCTACTCCAGAACTACAGGCCCATCTCAAACCTCCCCTTTATCAGTAAGATTATTGAAAAAGCTGTATTTCAACAATTATACACCTTCTTAACAACGACCAGCCGCTTTGACGTTTTCCAGTCTGGCTTCCGTGCTCACCACAGTACAGAGACCGCCCTGATCAAGGTGTTTAATGACATCCATATAAATACAGACTGTGGAAGAACTACCGTGCTGGTTCTATTGGATCTCAGTGCAGCATTTGATACTGTCGATCACTCAATCCTGTTAGAACACCTGGAGAACTGGGTCGGCCTCTCTGGTACAGCTCTCAACTGGTTTAAATCCTATTTAAAGGACAGGGAATCTTTTGTATCAGTAGGTAACTTTACATCAGAGATGACAAAAATCACATGTGGGGTTCCCCAAGGGTCCATTCTGGGTCCCCTCCTCTTCAGTCTTCCGGCTGCGCTCCCGAGCAGCGGTTAAGGGCATACGCTCCGACCACTGGCGAACATTTTTCATAAAAAGATGCCGCTAAATTCGCTACAAATTACTCATCCACCCCGCCGATTAGTACACGATCGTTATGCCTTCTGGACCTACGACCATGCAGTGTTTTTGGGCTTGTAACCACCGCTACGATCGACTGTCTGCGCAGCCATGGAATACTCCGAGAACAACTCCAGGGGCCTACGGAGCCGTAGACTCGCTGAGTACCCCACGCCGAAGGAGGGCCAAACGTAAACGGCATAGCCGGCCCGAAGAAATGCGGGTGCCGCGGGGGTTTAGCAGCCAGGCTGAAGGCTAACCCATTCAGATCGCTGCTTCCTTCCATCCTGCTGTCCAATGTCCGGTCACTAGACAATAAAATGGACCATCTACAACTGCAACTTTCTGCAAAGAGGGAGTTTAGAGACTGCTCTGTTATCATCCTGACTGAGACATGGCTTACATCATCAATCCCAGACCACGGCGTTAGCCTGGAGGGACTAACCACCTTTCGAGCCGACAGAGACAAGCATCTGAGCGGTAAGTCCAGAGGAGGAGGACTATGCGCTTACATCAATAATTCCTGGTGTAAAAATGCTAAAGTAATAACAAGTTTTTGCTCTCAGGACATTGAGACGCTAACTGTTTTGCTGCAGACCTTTTTATTTAGCCAGAGAATTCTCTGCGGTTATTATAACAGCGGTCTATGTCCTTCCCAGCGCAAACACTAAAGAGGCAATGAGTGTTCTCTACCGCACCATCTCAGAACTGTAATCTACATTATTGCTGGGGACTTTCACCAGGCAAATATGAAAACTGTTCTCCCTCAATTCTACCAACATGTGGATTTTGCAACTCGGGGAGAAAACACTCTAGACCTGGTTTACACAAATATTAAAAGCGCATTCAAGGCAGCCCTGCCCCCACCTGGGCTCTTCAGACCACCTTTCATTAATGCTAATTCCTGCATACAAGCCCCTGCTAATCAGAGCTAAACCTACAGTGAGGCAGGTGAGGGTGTGGACTGAGGGAGCAATGGATGCACTCCAGTACTGTTTTGAGTGCTCTGACTGGGACATGTTCAAAGCTGCAGCAACTTATGAGGACAAGATTGACATTGATGAGTACGCCATGACTGTGTCAGCCTACATCAATAAATGCATTAAGGACGTCAGCACCACCAAGACCATCATCACCCAAGCCAACCAACGACCCTGGATCACTGTGGAGGTCCGTTGAGCGCTAAAAGCACGGAACTCAGCCTTCAAGTGTGGTGACACGGAGGCTCTGAGGACAGCGAGAGCTAACTTGAACCGTGCCATCAGGTTAGCAAAGCGAAACCACAGTCAGAAAATCCAGGAGCTTTTCCATGACGCCAACAACACCAGGAGCATGTGGAAAGGCATACGGGCGATCACCGAATACAACACGCCCTCTCCCCGGTGGATGAAGTTGATGCTGACTTCCTCAATGGACTAAATAACTTCTTTGGAAGGTTTGAGGCACTAAACAGCACTCCAGCAGTGAAAGCTGTTCCCCATCAGGAAGAGGAGGTCCTCTGCCTTGACACCGCCGACGTGTGGAAGACTTTGAGAAGAGTCAACCCGCGGAAGGCCCCAGGTCCCGACAACATACCTGGGCGGGTGCTCAAGGAGTGTGCAGGCCAACTGGCTGGTTGTCATCACAGACATTTTTAACACCTCATTGGACCAAGCCACAGTGCCAGCATGCTATAAGTCTGCCTCCATCATTCCGGTGCCAAAGAAACCTCAAGTCACCTGTTTCAACAACTACCAGCCTTGCCCCAACACTCGACCCAATCCAGTTTGCCTACCGAAGGAACCACTCCACTGAGGACGCCATCTCCTCCGCTCTTCACCTGAGCCTAGCACACCTGGAGGAGAAGAACACGCACGTGCAGATGCTGTTCCTGGACTTCAGTTCAGCGTTTAACACCATCATTCCACAGCACCTGGTGGGAAAACTGGAACATCTGGGCTTCAACACACCCCTCCGCAACTGGCTGCTAGACTTCCTCACCAACAGACCTCAGTCAGTCCGGGTTGGACAGAACACCTCTGATGTCATCACTCTCAGCATGGGCTCCCCTTAGGGCTGCGTCCTGAGCCCCCTGCTGTTCACCCTGATGACACACGACTGCGTCCCCAGGTTCACCACCAATCACATCGTGAAGTTTGCTGATGACACAACGGTGGTGGGCCTGATCAGAGACGACAACAACCAGGACTACAGAGAGGAGGTGGAGCAGCTGGTGGGCTGGTGCAGAGACAACAGCCTGACCCTAAACGTGGAGAAGACGAAGGAGCTCATCGTTGACTTCAGGAAGAACCAGCCTCACCACGCTCCACTGCTCATCAACAGCTCAGTTGTGGAGGTGGTCAGCAGCACCAAGTCCCTGGGGGTGCACATCACGGACAACCTCACCTGGTCTGTGAACACCACGTCACTGGTGAACAGGGCACAGAAACGACTGTACTTCCTGCAGAGGATGAGGAGAGCCCGCCTGCCCCGCCCATCCCCAAGACCTTCTACAGAAGCACCATAGAGAGCATTCGGACCAGCTGTCTCACTGTGTGGTGTGGAGGCTGCAGTGCCGCCGACTGGAAGAACGTGAGGAGAGTGGTAAGGACAGCAAAAGGGATCATCTGGCCTCCTCTCCCCTCCATCAAGGACATCTCATCACAGGGCTGTGTGTCCCGAGCCCGTAACATCATCAGGGACCCCTCACACCCCCACCATGGACTGTTCTCCCTGCTGCCTTCTAGGAAGAGGTTCCGCAGGATTCGCTGTAAGTCCTCCAGGTTCTGCAAAAGCCTTTTCCCTGTTGCCATCAGACTGTTGAACTGCTACTGACTCTGGGCTGTTGAGGCCGAAAAACGTACTCTGTACCACATTCACGTTCTGCACATTTACACATTTGCACATATGCTTCAGAATGCTGGACTGCAGAATGCTGGACTGCTGAAACCCAAAATGGACACTGCACCACACTCGCATAACTGCCCATTTACACATTTGCACATATGCTTCAGACTGCTGAAATGCTGAAGCCACAAATGGACTCTGTACCACACGTGAATAGCACACTGTCTATTTCCCCTGCATTGTCTACATTGTTACATTGTTTTTCATTTCAATTGTTTACATAAATTGCTGCTGCATCTTTATCCTGAAAATTAGTGCAATCTACTGTGATTTTTAGAGTGATTTCTAGAGTGAGTTTTCAAGCTGTATGCAAACGAAATTTCGTTCTGTACGCACTTTGTGCATACAAAATGACAAATAAAGCTATCCATCCATCCATCCATCCATCCATCCATCCATCCATCTTCAATATCTACATGCTCCCTCTAGCTCAGATCATAAAAAACAACATCAGTTACCATAACTATGCAGACGATACACAGCTTTACATCACCATGTCACCAGGTGACTATGAACCAGTTCAAGCATTGAGGAAATGCTTTTATTTGTTGAATAAAAACAAAACTGAAGTAATAATTTTTGGACCAACAGAGGAGAGATCCAGAGTTAACTCACAGCTTCAGCTGCTTCAGCTAGGAACCACTGATCAGGCCTGAAACCTGGGAGTAGTGATGGACTCAGACCTGAACCTCCAAAAGCATCTAAAGAAAATTACAAAGTGGACCTTCTAGAACCTGAAGAACATTTCCAGGATTAAAGGACTGTTGTCTCAGAAGGATGTGGAAAAACTAATTCATGCGTTTATATTTAGTAGAACTAATCACAGCAACGGTGTTTTCACAGGTCTGCCTAAAAAGTGGATCAGAACGCTGCAGCTGATCCAGAACCTGCTGCCCGTGTCCTCACTAAGATTAAGAATGCAGAGAACATGGACTCGGTTCTGAAGTCCTTCCACTAAGACTAAGAACGTAGAGAACATGGACGCAGTTCTGAAGTCCTTCCACTAAGACTAAGAACGTAGAGAACATGGACCCGGTTGTGAAGTCCTCACTAAGACTAAGAACGTAGAGAACATGGACCCGGTTCTGAAGTCCTTCCACTAAGACTAAGAACGTAGAGAACATGGACCCGGTTCTGAAGTCCTTCCATGGCTCCCTGGATCTCAGAGAATAGACTTTAAAATCCTTCTATTAGTCTATAAATCCCTGAATTAGCACCTAAATACATCACAGACTTGTTATCAGGGCATCAACCCTCCAGACCACTCAGGTCTTTTGGCTCCAGCCATCTCTGCAGAACCAGAACCAGACATGGAGAAGCAGCATTTAGTTCCCGTCAGGATTCTGCTGGCCGTGCTGTCTGCACGGCCTGTTCTCTGCTCCTCTTTCTCCACAGGTGACTGCAGTTGACAGGTAGGCGTGGCCCGCACCGGCACCGCGTCTCGGCAGCTTCGGCTGGAGCTTAAAAGGAGGTTGTGGTCAGCTGAAGGACGCCGGAGTGTTAAACCGTTGTGGTACGCTTAGTGGCCACTGTCCTATCGACAGTTCCTCGTTCCTGTGACTCTGATATTCCAGATTCTAGTTCTAACTTTTGCCTCCTGTTTCTCGTAGTTCGTTTGTGCTTTGCATTACTCACCCGTCGTGTCTCCGTGCGCTGAAGACTGGTTCCTGATTCCCCGCCACTCAGATCCTGTTCTGGCATTCCCCTCGAGCCCTCTTGGTGTTACCAAGCCGGACAAGAGTTCCCTTCCCCGGATTCACCCTGGTTCCTTCAGCTGCTCTCTGCTGTGGTGCTGCTCGGGCTCCCCGCCTTTGTTCCATCTGCCTGCTCACCTATCGCTCAGTGACCTCGTCACTGAGCGATACTGGTAGACCAGCTACTACCAGGCAAACACTGTCATGTTTGTTTTGACTTACATTGGTGGAACTTCTCACATTGTGTAAAGAGGGTACTTAAGGGACAGATGTGACTAGGAGGATGTTTTACCACTCTAATTATAAAGGTCAATGTTTTTTTGAGAGAAGATTTTTATTTTTTGGAATTGAGGACCATTGATTTTAGAACAACAAATGGTAACTGGAATGTCATAATACTGTTTTTTTTGTTTTTGTTTTAAGGTCATTTCAGGTTATTCAGACTTTTACCTACAGGTCGGCGCTACAGAGCACTGTTAGCTTAAACCCTGGGTGATTTTATAGCCATTTTAAAATGTTGTGTGCCCACTTCTGCAGATTACTTGAAAATGATGCTCGAACTTTCCACATGCCAGATGAAACTTCATTGTCTTTAGTCATTTCAGTTACAGTGCATTTTCCCTTATCCACCACTGCAGCGGTTCTTAAGTTTGACTGGGACCCACAACCCCATCCGAAGGAATACATAACTCAGGCAGCAGAAAAATGGATCAAACACTCAGGTGTGAAGTCTAAAGAACATAGGTTCAATGTCGGTGAATCGTTTAAAGAAATACTGTTAAAAGTTGTACCCTCTTTAGTGATTCAGCTGATGAAACAAAATCCTTATATGCTTGGTTGTAAAAAGCCACTGATTGGGCCCCTACCAGAGTTGCAGGTTTGCTGTTTTCAAAATCTACTAATACTTATCAAATTATCTGTGATGTAACTGATAAGTTTCTTTTACAACATGAGCTTTGGACTTGTTACCATGGCTGGGAATGCAGCAGAAGTGTTGGCTACTCCTATCACAGTTATAGGCACAAAGTCCAAAAGAGGTGGGATAGATTTTATGTGCCCCAGTTTCATTTTCAGTCTCTACTGACTCTCCTGTCTAGGTGTGTTTGGACTTCTAAACAATAACTGACTTACCAGAGTTACTGAATAAGGAAACGCGGTGTGATGAAGTTCCAGCACTTTTATTGAGAAACAGAGCAGAGATCACATAGATGGAAAGTAATCGCACCCCACGGTCCCGTTATAGTGTGCGTCTGCCTGTCTCTGCCCCTCCTTGCTTTCGGCTCTCCCAAATAATACATAGTGGCCTTGGCATGAGACAAAACAAAGACAGTCTATCCTAGACAATCAGCATCCCGCACAGCAGATACACAGCATTTGGCCTTGCAATCAACAAACAGTGGATCTCATACACATCATGTCTCCAAGCCTCCTATGTTCGAGAGGCGTGAGGCCGTAGTGACCTCTGAATAATACTCCTATAACATTCCACCTATTTGATCACAAAGATAATGTTTTATTTGTGTGTTCACTCACAATACAAGATGACACATCCCATGAATATGTGAACAAAACACAAAGGAACCATTTCAGTACACTCATATGTGGGACCTTTAAAGTTTCCCGTGTTGGAACAGGGCAGTGCTGCTTCATAGAGTTTTAACACACAAGATCAAAGGTTTAGCATTTATCTACAATTTGGGTTTCAACTAATTGAGTTAGGTTCCTACGCACACATTATTTTAATTTTACACTAGACTAGGTAAGCTAAACCTATTCAGTAACCAAGGTCAAATCCGTCTACTCTAACCCCACCCTTGGTCCTCCACTCTCCATTCCATGGACAAACATCCATCACTTCCACACCTTACAAATCCAGGAGTACCAGTAAGGGGGCATCACCAGACTTACTTTAATGATCCCAGGGGGAAATTATTTTTTGTTACATGCTCCAGAATACACACATTATTTATATATATATATATATATATATATATATATATATATATATATATATATATATATATATATATATATATATATATATATATATAAATAATGGTATATAATACCATGTCACAA
Organism: Fundulus heteroclitus; assembly: GCF_011125445.2. NCBI lineage: Eukaryota > Metazoa > Chordata > Actinopteri > Cyprinodontiformes > Fundulidae > Fundulus > Fundulus heteroclitus. The sequence goes on from NW_023396770.1 coordinate 3,040,718, forward strand.
TAGTCATATCACTTCCCTTGGGAATCCCAGTGGAGCAATGGTGACCTGTGCAAAGAACAGTGCAGATAATGCATTACAGACAGTTACAGAGGAGGGAGTGGGGGGGTGGGGTGGGGGGGGGTGTTAGGATAACTGAGGGAGGCGTTGTAGAGATTGATGACCACAGGTAGGAATGATTTCCTGTGGCGCTCTGTGGTGCATCTGGGTAAGAGGAGTCTTCTGCTGAAGGAGCTCCTCTGCTGGGTCAGTGTGTCATGGAGAGGGTGTGAGACATTGTCTAAGATGGACTGAAGCCTGGACAGCATCCTCCTCTCTGCCACTGCCGTCAGAGTGTCCAGCTCCTCCCTCACAACATCACCGGCCCTCCTGATCAGTTTGTTCAGTCTGTTGTTGTCGGCAGCCCACAGTCCACTGCCCCAGCGTGTGACAGCAAAGAAGAACGTGCCGGCAACAACAGACTCATAAAACATCCTCAGCAACGTCCCACAGATGTTAAAGGACCTCAGCCTCCTCAGGAAGAAGAGTCGGCATTGGCCCTTTTTGTAGACCACCTCGGTGTTCCCGGTCCAGTCCAGTTTATTGTTAAAGTACACTCCCAGGTACTTATACTCCTCCACAGTGTCCATAGGGACCCTCTGGATGGAAACAGGGGTCACAGGTGTTTTTGTCCTCCTCAGATCCACTATTAGCTCCTTAGTCTTTGTCATGTTGAGCTGCAGATGGTCCAGCTCACTCCAAGTGACAAAGTTGCCCACCACCATCCTATATTCTGTCTCATCACCCCTTTGAATGCAGCCAACTATTGCTGAGTCATCAGAAAACTTCTGAAGGTGCCGCCGACTGGAAGAACTTCTGAAGGTGACAGGACAATAGTTGAAGTCTGAGGTGAAAAGGGTGAAGAGGAAGGGGGAGAGGACAGTCCCCTGAGGGGCCCCAGTGTTGCTGACCACCCTGTCAGACACACAGTTCTGTAGGCGTTACTCTACAGTTTTGGGATCACGAGCGGTGCTCCTTGAGCGCCCCCTGCCTAGAGGCCAAGGAACTGCCGGCCTCACCTACAACCACTTCTTTGCCGTTTATGATCGCCCAGCAGCACGAAAACGTGTTACCTGCACACAGTTTGATGACCAAAACACAAATCATAATTCACATACATTAAATTGTGGAAAATCAGTTCATAACTGTTTAAACAATTGAATTTATGATCTAGAGACAGGAAGATGCATTCACAGAATGGAAGCCAGCGCAGTTAACATGGGATTGCGCAATCCCAGGGGAGCCAAGCTCGCTGCGGCCTCACCGGCTTCGCTATCAAGCGACACCAAGGATTTACATGGAAAATAGCGAAAAGTCTGCGATTTTAAAGAGAATATGATCGAAAATGAGGAAATTAGATTAAAAAAATACTTATTACAAATGACTGAGTGAATCAAAATTTATATTATGTTATTATATATTTTCTTTCTTTCCATGATGACAAGTGAGGCCTGGCCTCACTTGCCTCCCCTGACTGCACGTCACTGGGTATCGGACTGATTAGTAAAACTGTGCCAATATTAAGAACCGATGTTTATTTCCATCTAGTTGCCCAATTTGTGCCTGTGTTTCAGGGGGTTGCTCCGGCTTTTTTGTATGTTTTTGGATCATGTGACATTGACAGTAATGCATAACAGCCAGGATTGTGGGTTTATTAAACGAAACAGAGATGCAATGTCAGCAGTGTGGCCATTTTTCCCATTGTCAAAAGAAGACATACGAAAAGCAGCGTGTAAGTCTAGACTATAACCCACATTCAAAAATTCAGTTAGAATAGTTTTCAATTGGTACAAAAACTGTGTAAAAGTTGATCATGGCAGAAACGTAAATGTCTGTGTACATCGGTAAATATCGGTTATCGGACACAACAGCAATCTTAATATTGGACATCGGTATCGGCCAAAATTTGCATATCGGTGCATCCCTAATTAAAGGTAAGTATGCTATTTGAATAATCCTGAAACTTCATAAACATCATATTTTCTGTTCCTTGGCATATTTATCAAAAGTATGGTTTTTGAACATACTTTTGAAATGATTTAAGTTTAAGCACGCTTTAAGGGAATCTTCAAGACTGTTCCACATGGTTTAAACCACGCCGTGTGATACAGATACTTTTTAAAGTAGTATGCGAACATAGTTTACCTCTTAATTCATATGTCCCTTGAACTAATTTGTCAAGATTAAACCTTAAATAAAGATTTTGTAGTTTATCAAAGGAAAGAAAAATATATTAGAATAACGACATTGAACTATTACCTGACAACTTGGCTAAATATTACATTATTATATTTAGTTGGTTTATCAAAACAAAATCTATTCGTTTTATATTTTAATATCCCAAACATGTTTATTTATTTATTTTTTTTTGTTCAGAAAAAAAGATCCACCACTCTAATAAACTGACTTATTTCACATGACCAGTCTGAAGCACAGTCTATACATGTTTATTAATATCTCACCCACAGCTTTTTTAGCATCCTATTTTTCTAACATTTCTGCGCTGATGATGATAATAAAGGTTTATTTAAAGCGGATGATTCAACCTGCAACAACACTAAAACCAGGAAGCAGAAAGTAACTGCCTGCTGCCCTCTGCTGGAGCTCAGCGTCACTGCAGCCCAACGCGGCAGACACTGAACTGCACGGATGGGGTTTAGATGTTACTATGGTGATAAATAATACAATAAATGAGACATCTTTCTCACAACGGTAATGTTTGATACTATGTTGTAAAAACCTCATCAAAAATTTACTGCAGGTGCTTGGATAATTCACAGGGGAACGTTAGACGTGAGTGTAAGAAGCATGTTCAACTGTTTAAACCGCCAGAGGCGAAGAGGCTGTTTTCACTTTGAGAGACACTTTTCCAAATTAAACACGCCCATCCGAATCCTGAAATTAATAACTAACTTGTTGAGAACAAGTTTTTAAAAACTATCTTACTTAAATGAATGTGCAACTTAGAAGGATAAAGATGTATATGTCCATCCATTTTCTACCACGCCTATCCCTTGTGGGGTCATAAGGGGTGCTGACACCTATCTCCAGCTGTCAATGGGCGAAAGGCAGGGTACATCCTGGACAGGATGTATATCTGTGCATTAAAAAGCAAGACTTACAAGGGGTGGAAAAACAGTTCAAGTAGTGATAACCCAGTAGAGCACGGGTACCAACCAATCAAGAGCTACCTCATCGGTACTGTGTCATACCTGTACTGGCCTTTCAACTAGAAGAGATAGCGCTTACCTTAACTTTATGTGATACAAACATGTTTTTAATGCATTTATGATTACAAGTATGATTACAAAGCAAGAGCAGCTTAAAGGCACCACATGTGGTCCTTGGGGGCTACCTGGTGCCTGCGGGCGCCATGTTGGTGACTCCTGCAGTAGAGTAAACAACCTATTGGATTTGTTGGGAGCAGTTATGGTTATTAAGTCTAACAGATGCTGTGATTAAGGATCTACCCACACGCACTAGGTCCAGTCTCTAATAGAACTGGCCTTGCTGATGAGCATATTTAACCACTTCCTGACAGCTGTACACAAGCTGCTGCTTCAACAAACCACCTGGGACGGTCCTCACACTGAGACACAGTTCAGCAGAAGGTCCATCAAAGAATGGACTGCCTGCAGCAAATCAAGAAGTCCGGCCTTCCCCAGGTGCTGCTGGTATTTCTTCTCCACCGCCATCATCCAGGTTTGGTGCATCCGCAGAACAGGACAGGTCCAAACTGCGAGCAACAATTTTAAAAATATCCATTCTCCTTTGGTTGGGCCTTAGACATTGTTGGATTTTCCATCGATACGTTATCAAGATGTTCCTGTCCACATGGAGACGTCAAACAAAGTAGATCAGACCAATTACCAGATCCTGGGGAAACTTTAACTATTGGAGGAGGAAGATTTATCATTCCCGTTGGAAAACTGGGATCTTTCAGGTGAATACTGCTTAAAGTTGGCTATACTGTTCCCTCTTTGTCTTTTGAGTCTTTTTCAGAATTCTAGCAAGAAGACAATCATAACATAAAAGAATGAAAGTGAAACTGAGTCCGGACCAGATAATTATGATCGTAGTACTGGTGCTGCTGCCAGAGAGGCAGTGTGGAGATGTAAGCTGGAAGAACCATGAAGTAAATTCAACGTTTAGAGAGGATGTTGCTCCAAGAACTGCTACAAGTAGGAATGGAAGAACATCTTCAACAATAAAAAGGGGAACTATAACTCACCAACTACCAATGCACGCACACACAAAGGATCTGCAGATGTTGAAAATGTCTATTCTGACTATTTTGAATGTTCTCCAAATGTATTTTAGGATCTCCTCAAGAGCCCAGAAGGTTACTTTTCAACTAAACCAGTCTGTTAGACATTCAAAAGTTAAGATTGTGATATAATTATTACAATTACGTGAAGAATACTTAACCAACAAAGGTTATTTGAAGAACAAAATAAAAACAAAGATTTAGATTTCCCCTCTTTGTTTTCCTCCATTGTAAATTTTTATCCAGTAATAATAAATGGCTGTATCTTTACATGCTACTTTCTAAAGTGTAAAATCCCACTGCATGCAGATAAAGTGATGATTTCCTTTAGGGTTACGGTGCTATGAACATTATTACCACATTAATATGGAACATTAATATCGATTTAATGGTGTTTTGTATAACTTTAGGATTAACCCATTTAGCGACCGACCACAACAGCGACCCCTAGCCTCCCAGAGGAATAATTGTGCTAAAGTTATGAATTTTACTGAGCAAATCGTTCTTTAAAATGTTTTTTTTATCAGATAATATTTGTTTAACTCAGGATTTGCATTGTGAATGGGTTGAAACACATATCAAACATTGTTCTAAATTGGTTAAGCTAATTTAACTTCACTTTCTTTAAGATGAACTTTGGTTCTTTCACTTAGATCTGCAGTGAACCAGGATTAACGGAATCTTTCTGATGGTGATCAACCACTTTATTTAGTCTTTTGTTTCTTTTATGAGTACATAGTTCCTTAGCTTTATTTATCTTAATTTTGGTGTGTAGTTTTAGATAAGTTTCATTAGCCTAGTAGAGAGAATTGGTTGATTAAAAATACAGTGTTATTTCAGATAAACAACATTCTATAGTGATGTTCCCTGGGTGTTCATTTTATTTATGTTATTCATCCATCCATTTTCTGATTTAATAACATAAATATTATGTTTTATTTATGTTATTTAATAACATAAATAAAATGAACATCCAGAACTTCTCTTGAACTTCAAGAGAAGTTGTCACTCCTTTATGCTATATGTGTGCAGAGTTTGCTGTTGAAAGAACGCTAGTGTTCAAATAATTCCTTTCAACTATTGTCCTAATATCAGCTAATTTAGCTGATATTCACCGGGTGATACCTGACAGACCAGGAGTTATTTATTAAACATTAAATAACATAAACAGTGTGTAATAGCACAACAATTGGCGTCCTTGGGTGGGTGTTCGTGAACACAGCTTGCACTGCATACATATGAGAATGTCACCTAAGACATTTTTAACTCCAAAATTAATGTTTGCATAAACCGCAGTTCTTAAATGAAAAGTTCACAGTTATGTATTTTCAAAATTAACTTTCAGTCCAGAAAAGTTACATGCTCAAATATCTAACCTAAGATCCATATTTGTCTAATAAGACATTTTAAGAGCTTATTTTGTGTTGTGGAGAACAGATGTGTTTCCAGATTTAACTCCTAGTTAATCTGTGGTGCCACCCTGCTAGTGTCTGGAAAGGGGGGTGCTCATAAAGCTAAACTGCTAATTTCCCTTTAAAGAAAGGTGAGAAGCATAAAAGCAAAATGCTAGTAATTCCTAAAAAGGTTAAGCAGGTGCTACAGAGCTAGTAATTCTTTAAAGTTAAGCATCTTAACACTGAAAGAAAATTGTTGTCATAAGCCGCATGTTGAATTGTCAACTTGCGCACCTGTTTCTACAAACACAAATAAGTATTTGCAAAATGTGCATTTAAACATAAATGCATAGCTAAGCATGCAAGGACTGGATCTTGTGTTGTTTTGAAAGCTTTGTCATAAGCTGTTCGTTGTTTTGTGTTAGCAAGATGGAGCCAGAACTTCTCACATTTGAAGCTACACCTGTGTAACACCTGCGTTGCCGAGGCCAGGCCAGGCCAGGGCTGACGTGGCTGACCCTCCTGCGTGGAGGTGCTGCAGCTGCAACTGCCTCGGGTCCCAGGCCCCGAGGTCTCTGACGAGGATGTCCAAGTGGATGTGCCTTGTATTGGAGATCCTGAGGTCTGTGAGTTTATTCGGGTGGTCGAGGCTCCTGTCTTGGCCCCAGAGGACCCCAGCATGACAGCTCCTAGCCTTCTTCTGGGGTTCATTATTGGATTCCTGTCAGATGACCTCAGTGGTCCCCGGTCTTCAGAGGTTCTCAGTGGTCCAGAAATCTGGTTTTGTTGACCCCCCCTACCCCCGCCCCCTTCCAAGGCCCCCTCCACCCACCCTGGTTGGGTTTTGTTTCTTTTGGGACTCAGGTGTCTGGAATCTGCCCGTAAAGAGGGGTAATGTCATAATGGTTATGTGTTTGTGTTCCAAGATCATGCCGTCTTTCATTCTCACTCAGCATGAGCCAGCATTAATTAGTAAAGTTTGCCTAAAATTGCTGCTCAAAGCCCATTATTTACCTCTGTAAATACTTCAAACAAAACATAGGTTACAATAAGATAAAGTTTGCAATCATATTTATTTTTAATCTGACACATACATGGTGATAAAAATTTCTATTTTTCAGCATGAAACCAAGACTTGATTGCCACCAAGGACAGAACTTTTTTTAAAATCACCTCTTAAATGTTTTCAGAAAACCCATACAGTTAAATCAAATCTTTTTTCACCAGTTGCAAAAATGTTTAATTCTTCACAAGACACCAACTTGTTTTCTGATCTGTAGAGGAACCAAGAGGACAATCATGCAATACTTCAGGAATAAGACTGTGTCATACGTCAGATTTCATTCATACATAACTGATTTTGGCATCAACAATAAATCCCCGATAGCAGGTTTTATTCATCCAGAAAGCGACTCGCTTTTAATCTCATTGAATCATCCCCGTACTGGACGATGTGTTTCAGGGCACTCAGAATCAGAGAGTCGACACGTGGGATCAGGTCGATTTCCTGGTAATAGTTCCTGACAGGGAACATGCAGTTCAATGGGATGCCCACATTAACAGACATCATCTGCATCTATAAGAGAGAAAAAAAACATGTGTTTACAAACTACAGCTCAGAGTTCAAGAATGTGGTTTCCATAAGTGTTCAACAGTCAGACACCGTCCAGACAAAGAAATATCAAAGGTGAGAAAAATTTCTGTGTGTTTCTGGGATGGGGCGGGGCCATGGTAACTTTAACACAAATCTAAAACAGATATTCTCTGGATGTCAATGGAAAAATATGGGAAATATTTGGGCCGGTATTAATCAAGTAAGTAAATGTGCACAAAATACCAGTCCCAATTGGAAGTTTTTGTTTTAAAAGCACATGACAGATAAACAGCTATCAGGCCAAACAGCAAGTATTAAAAGTGAGAGACAATTTCTTTTACTAGTAATCAACCTTTTACCTCTGTCCTCCATGCATTATGAACAAATACGCATGAATATCTTTCAACTGTTGTTTTCCAGAAAATTGTTCGTTAAAAGATGAGCAGCTGGATTATGGACAGGCTGAAAGTGATTTAGGCCCGATTGGAAAACATTGACATAGAGATTCCACTCCACAAATGATAAACGTAAATTAATTAATAAAACAAACCTTTTCCTTTATATCAGGAATCCTGTAGACATTTCTTTCATCAGCTTGTATCTCAGGATAGAGCTCGTCAATTCTGGTGAGAACGATCACCTGGGCAATGTCTGTCGGCACAAAGGCAGGAAAACTAGTGAAAACATATCGACAAATGTAGCAAACCATGGTGGCTTTTCTGTATATATTAGGAATTTATATAGATTTTTAAAAATGTTTGGCAGTGGTTGTGGAGGAGGCAACATGCCCTGAGGAATAGCGATGTATTTCCTTTCAACCACTGCTACATAACAAGAAACTAAAACTTCAGTCGTTGTGGGTCAGGGCGCAGTAACTTCTGGAGGCCCTTCGTCCTGCAAACATGAACCCACTGGCTAAATCACCTCAACAAATTGCAGCCTATTTCATTATTTGATTCCAGCTAATTGAAATGTATAAATGTTGTTGTATATCTATATTTCTGGAGCGTGTAACGAAAATAATTTCCCTCTGGGATTATTAAAGTATTTCTAATTCTGATTCTGATTCTAAAAGTTATAAGATTTGCAGCATACTGTCCATAAAAGACTGGAATGAGTTGTTCTTGTGTCTTTTGTGTTAGAAAAAAAGATTTATACCAACTTGATTTTATTTATACGGATTCTGAAAGTATATATTAAGTTGTCAGGAGATATATAAATGTATTATGCTCTCAATTTTTTTTATTATTAACCATCTTAAGGTGGTCCAAGCCTTAACCTCTTAGGACCTCAAAATATATGTCCAAACATAGGCTTTAAACCACATGTGTCAAACTCACGGCCCGCGGGCCGAATCCAGCCTGTCAAGGCAGTTTATCCGGCCCTCAAGAGCCAAAAGAGGCATACGATGTCATAAAGTAGAGGCATAAATCCTTTTAAAGTGTACAAAGTGCTTAAACTGAGCCTCCTGTAGCAAATGCTGATTTTTTTTTATCTGTTTAGTAACAGCATCTGGCCACTAGATGTCAGTTTCCCCACAAGACATTAAAACAACCCAGAAATGGCCTAAAAGAGAAGAAGTGATGCAGAATGATGAGTTCATAGTGTAACTCACCACAATATCAAATTTGCAGATAAACTGTATAAACTGGGCCTAAGGTGCTACTTTTATGTTACTGTGACTTTTTTCTTACTTTTATGTGAACAGAAATTTAATTATGAAATCAAAAGAATCATCTATACAGGTGGAACCAGGTCTTTTAATGATGCCAAAGTGGCCCAATGTTGAAATGAGTTTGACACCCCTGCTTAAACTCTTAAAAAAAGTCTGAAAAAGATCAGTCTCTCCTCAAACACATATGTTTGGTCAGTGGATCAACCTCATCAACAGATCTGTCAGGAGAAACAATTGATTGAAATGATTTTCAGGCATAAAACCCCCTTAAAATTATCAGGTCTTAAGAGGTTAATTGGGGGTCACCACCTACCCTGTAATTCACCCCATGATGGCAGCTCTTTGAATGAATTACCAGTGGAAGCCAATGTTCTTTAATTTTATCTATTGTTCCAATGACATATTAATTACACTTAATAGGAAAGAAAACTATTGTTTTTCTAAATATGGACCGGTTCAATGTTATGAAAGAATAACTGTAGGAAAAGGTAACAGCATATGATGGTTCTAATATTATAAATGACAAAAATATAAATTGAAGTCTCTTGTTTTATGTATTAATAATGGTAGGGGACCTTTTCCCCCTGAAAACATCATTCTGGGTTGAGGTCAGCAAACAAACAGTAAGAAATGTTTGCACTTACTCAGCTTAGTGGCTTCCAGTCTGATCCTCCTGATCTTCTGAAGAACTTCTTTGTCCATTATGCATATTTTGTCAGTTGGAATGACACAAACCAGAACCTGGACTTTGTCGTTGGGCTTTGGCCTGGCATTGTAGAACTGACTGTCCTCAGATAAGGGAGACTCAGGATTGAACTGAAAAATATGTTTAATGGAAATTAGCTGTATGCGTTAAAAAAAAGAAACAAAGAAGAAAAACATCTCGATATCTTTGCAGCGTACCTTGTAACCTTCCTTGACATGACCCTTCATTGCCAGTACTAGATCTTCTTCCAGGACACCTTTGGATTTTTCCAAGCCCATGATGTCATTAAAGACGAAAGGATACCACGATCCATCTGGCCTCTGGATTTTATGGGTTGTGTACTGAATCACACAGAAAACAAAACTTTGAAATGACTTCTGGCTAAGTAACAGACGCACCTTTTAAACACTGGTACTTTTATGCAAGCTCAGCAAATTGGGCAACTCTCGCTGTTCAAAACTCAACAAAACAAGAGTTTTCGTTGTTAAAGTACTCTGATGTAAACCTTTTGTGTTTGACATGTGTTTTAATCTTTGCCCTTTGCTCATCTGTTCCGTAAACACAATTATGTGTTCATCTTACTCATTAAATGTGTCTAACTCTAAATGTGGCATGAATAGACCAAACTATAAAGTTAAATTGCACTGAAGTTCTGTTATTTTTATCAATTTTCTTTAGATTTAAATTCATGCATATTTTCTTAAAATGGCTGGAATTTCCTCTTAGAAGACCACAATGAATGCTACATTACCTCTTTGGTAAAAGAACCACGAGCAGTGTTATCAACCAAAGCATCAGTGCAAACTCTGCCCAACAGGACGGTCTTAACAGAGTTGACAAAACTGGACTTTCCAGCTCCAACAGGCCCGACAAGGAGAATCCTGAGCGTCTGATCTTCATTCTGAGGTTTATATTGGTTCAGAATCCACAGCTCTGACTGGTTGTTACTATTCAGGATAGGAAACACAGACAGCATAATTATTTAAAATAAATTTGTATTTTTTTTTTGTAAAAAAAAAAAAAAAAGACTTTTAAAAAGGGTTAAATATCAAGAAGAAGAAATATCAGAGAAGAACCTACAAAGTCAATGCAGAAAGGAATTTTCTTCCTAACAGACACCAGCACCAGAAATTGCACACCAGTGTGTGTTTTCCTTGCTTAATTTCCAGTCTGGGTCATTTTCTGTCTTACCTCCAGTGCCGTGTGAGCAGCTGTTCCAGCAGCTCCTCACTCAACACTGAGCTTTTCTTTCTATTATTAGATGGATTGTGTAGCTGTTTTTTCTGCCTTGCTTGTACAAAGCATGGAGCTGAATATGTTGTGGACGGCTTTGTTGTTGTTCTCTTTCTTCACTGTGTTTTTTTGGGAGACTGCCAATCAGTGCCTCCATTGTTCACACCAGAGATCAGACACAAAATGGAACTGAAATTCATTTTTGCTTTTGATCTCAATTCTTATGTTGACGACTTGTCTAAAGATTGTCTATCTTTAGAACTAGATTTACCAGTATTTACCAAGATTTAAACGGCAGGAATAAACAATAAATGAAATAGTTTTTTCAATAATGTCCATGACGTCTATTTCCATTCAAAATTGTAATAAAAACACACTTACTCCCAGTTTATTGTCCTCCAGGGATCCCAAAGAACTGAAATTATTCACACAATTTAAGAAAAGTAATTAATAACAACACAAATATTTAAAATAAATAAAACAGATATTTTTCCAAAAAGTTTCACATAGTAAATGTTGTAACAAAGATGAAACCTCTCTTTTTATTTGAAATTTTTGGGCAAACATTTCCATTTTGAGTAGTATAAATAGAACTATAGTTTGAGAAATTTGAGCCCTGAAACCATTAATTATCTTTTGTGACAATGGCTCCAGAATGCCTCAATATTTTTAGTTGAAGTTTTGATTGGCGTTTGAAGCTGGACACAAGAAAATTACAAATAAATAACTCTGCTTTGCCACTAGGTGGTAATATAGTTTATTTGATTTACATAATAATTTTTCATTTATATAAAGACAAAAATGGGAGTTTTTAATAAAAAAACATTTAAAAAATATTTTGACCATATATTTTTTTTGGACCCAAATGTTCTGACATGTAAAGCTGCAGGTGAATTTCAACTTCATTGGATTCAATGGACCAAAATATGTTTTGGTCAGAGTGACATTACAGGAACAGCTCATCATATCAGACACCGGGTCAGAAGACATATAATTATATCCGGCATGTCTGTCTTTCCTCTGAATGTAGTCAGGAGTTTGCAGGGAAAATTTTAAATGACCTGTTTGGCTAAAACCTGTTTACAAGTCACATAGATAGTCGTCCGTGTTGTCAAGCAGCAGAATAATAAACCTAATGGCTGAGCCATCATAATGACCCCGAGAAGGCTGGAGAGAAGAACCTACAAAGTCGATGCAGAAAGACGGTAACAGAAGTTTAAACATGGGATGTTCTTCCTAACAGACACCAGCACCAGAAACTAACCCCAGTGTGTGTTTTCCTTGCTACATTTCCAGTCTGGGTCATTTTCTGTGTCTTACTTCCTTACTCCGAGCTGTTTGTTATGATGTCTGACTCACAAAACATATTTTTTAGGGTAAATAATATACATGTTTTAGTTCATTTACCAAACAAATCTCTCTATGAGTAACCTTACTGATATTAATCAATTTTGTATTAATTGGTTAAGCTGATTACTTGCAACCTGCTGGAAAATTTCCCACAAATTTTACAAATGCATGAGACAGAAGTTATTGTCATACTACCCACCAGTCAACAAGAGAAAAATAACTGATTTCTTAAAATCAAACCAATGAATATTAGTTTCAGAAACAATATTCAGCAAATTACTGAAAACTAAACAGTAATTTTTTACAAGACTTACCTTTAGACTTAGACGATCCCATGTCTAGGAAAAAGGAACATCTCATTTGTAAATCAATTGCTTTTATTTTCTGCAAATAAAATGTTGGGTCTTAATATTTCTTTAAATCTAAGTGCTTCTAAATGAATAATAATTTCTCAAAGTTTAAAATCAATATCAAAATTCTGCACATTTTTTCAATGAATCAGAATACCTGAACTAAAGGTGCAACAGAACAGAGACTTTGATCAATGGAGGAAATAACTCACAAAAGCTACATTGTCAGGGTTTGATGTTCAGTTTTGAAGTCGGTAACAAACTAATTTTAATCTGTTAGTGAATAATACATAGATATATATATATAAAAAGTTCCTACCTTTTGTTACCTGAACAGATATCTTGGCACTGAAAAGATTTTTCAAAGACTCTCCTAATTCACTCTCTCAGCCTTGGTTGCACTTTCAATTTTAAACCGGTCTGTCTGCAGACCTTAGATCTCCATTGTTGTCCCATTACGCACTGTTTACAAGTTATTTAATGTTTAATATATAATTATAGATCGTTAAGGTATTGTCCGGTGAATATCAGCCCAAACAGCTGATATCAGGACAATAGTTGAAAGGAATGATTCGAGCACTGGCGTTCTTTTAACAGCAAACTCTGCACACATTATTTAAAAGCCATGTAACTGTTCAGCTTTACTTATTGTTTGTGTTTGATTTACAATTTCTGATTTTTAAAATGAGCAAGGATCTCTTTCTTCAAAAAAAGTTAAAAAAAATAAATGTTAAGAAGTTGTTCTTCTATCTTGTGAAAATTTTAGCCTATTTCTGTTTGTTCTCTGTGTGATCTGATTAGTTTGAACTGATAACATCCTGTTGAGACCCGGTTATCATCTGTTGTCTGACAACATATTTGACACACTGAGCTGCCATCTTTAATGCTATAGTTGGTAATCCTGTTCAGAAAACACATTTTGTTATACTGGATAAAATAATCCTTCCACCCTGAAAGTAGTCAATACATTATGTATTCGCAAAAGGAGGTTAAAAAAAATAATTCTCCGTGGAAGCTGCAGTCCTATAAAAACTGTAACCAGTCTGCTGTTCGTTCTGAAGGGCAGGGATTTGTCAGAGTTTGGAACCTGTTATCACCCCTCTCTGTCCCTCAAGTACCAGGGGTATCATCTTATCTATCGCTTGTCCTACATCCAATCATTCTGAAGCACCCAGTGTGGGTGCTCGTTCCCTCATAGTTTCTGCTTGGCTGCGCATGTGCACCTCTAGTGTTTATGCAGACCTCTCAACTTTGATCAAAAGTTAAGAGTGAGATTATGATCATTTAAGGGGGCGGGGCGTGATTGGTGCGGAGCTGATTGGACTCTGGAAGAGCCGGTCCAACCAGCTCATTCTCATTTTTATCCGACCATCCGCGAACAGTAGTTTCAAGTACAGTTAAATCCACAAAGGAAGTTTTAAAAAGTACTAAACCTTCATTAACAAGATTAATTACAACAGTACCTTCTCCGGTTGAGGTAACGACAAACCAGGACAACAACCTAATATTAGAGTTCACAGAACCGGATCCAAAACAGTATGGATGCTCTGAAAAAGAAGGATGTGAGGATTTCTCTGAAGGTTTAGATCAATTTTATGAAAAACGCAATCCAAAAGTAGCTATACCAAGAGCAATAAATAAACTAAAGGATATTAAATGGCACGGAATCAGACCAAGGGGAGATCCTTTATGGCAAAGAGCCTTACATAACACATGGTATACAACATCATGGTATACTGTCAGGGAGTTAACTAAAAATTATTGCTTAGTCTGTACTGTTGCTCCGGGAGCAATACCTATGGTTATTCCAGAAAAATACACGTCAAAAGAATGTGCAGTTGTGCAGCGTAAAAAATGTAGCAATGGTGAGTTCACTTCAAGAGAAGACGCAGTGTCATTCTTTAAATTACTTATGTGTGGTTTGAGTTGCAGACTCTTATATGGTTCAAGAAACTCTCATCAATACTTAGAAAAATGGAAAGGGTATAAATTAGAATCATTGTGTGCAGAATTTAACATTAGTACTACAGATAATGTTCCACCTACTGATTATGACATAGATTATGATGCAGACTACGAATGTTTCGTTAGTGGAGGTTTTGAGGACAATGAAGGAATTAATGTAGGAAACACCACTGTGAAATGTAATGTAACCTGGGTGTTATCTTGGTTTAAGCATGCTAAACTAACACCAGTGTTTGCTACAAAGCCCGTTTGATTTGAAAACCCAGAATCTGTAGAAGAGGACTGTAAAAATATAACTATGACTTTTCCCAAACTTTTCTTTTAAGGAGATCAAACGTATCCAGTGGCAGACAGTTACTGGATGTGTGGTGATGACATGCTAATGAACACTTTACCACTGAAGTGGGTAGGACTCTGTGCATTAGTACGAATGAAAGTACCGATAACCTTAGTGTATGAAGGGGTAAAAGAATTAGCTCAAATTGAAACAGGTAAAACTAGGTCTCGTCGGAGTCTAGGAGATTACGGATTAAATGAAAAAGTTTATTTAAATCTTATTGGTCAACCAAAAGGAATTCCAGATGAATTTAAAGCACAACATGAAGTTAAAGCAGGTTTTGAGTCTATTTTACCTTGGGTTACTATTAATAAAAATGTTGAATGGATAAATTACATTTATTATAATCAGCAGAGGATGATAAATTTAACGGTGGAAGGATTTATGGCACTAGGAGACCAATTACATGAAACAAGTAGAATGGCAATACAAAACAGGCAAGCTTTAGATTGGCTTCTAGCCAGCAAGGGAGGTGTATGTCACATGTTTGGGAATGAGTGCTGTACATATATTCCCATGAACACAGCTCCTAAAGGTTCGTTTAGGGTAGTAATGGCTAAACTTATGAAACTTAGAGAACAAATAAAAGAGAATGCTGGAAGAAACAACTGGTCGTGGAAAACTCTGGAAGAAATTTTAGGAGAATGGGGAGCCTTGGCTGCAAAAACAGGAATAATTTTGGTGATAACGCTGATTGTATTCTTTCTAATTGTGTGTTGTGTTGTGCCTATTTTGAAAAGGTGGATTGTGGGGACAGTGTATAGATGGATGACATCAGGCAGCAGCCATCCGAAGGGCTGATCCCCGGCCGCCTGGACACGTCCATGGACTCATGCGTGTGCTACAGACTCATGTCACATGAAAAGGAGCCCCGTGATCGGGACGGACTCTTTTTGTTTGGCTACGTGTCCAGGAACTCATTCAAGCCAAGCACACGAACTGAAGATGACTAACCCTATTAACCTTGTTTAAGTTACTCAATAAATAAATAAATAAAAATACAATACAATGAAGCTTTGATAGGTAAGGTAGCACAGGCGGCCGGTTAGGTTAGTTTAAACTATCATAACATTAGATTCTAATATCCATTTCGTTTTTAATCCTGCGTATCAATATTATTAGCAAGATAATTTACATATATATAATCCATGTATTTGATATGTTGTTTGTTGTTTGTATTATGAGGTTTTGTTATTGTATCATGCTTATTCACTCTTTTTATATGACAAGTGCTGGATGTCATTGCGAGTAGCATGGCTGACTTCCAATTGATGCCGTCGGTCAGGCGACCGGTAATAACGGCGGATGCTCTGAGGAATAGAGGTCCATGGAAGACTTTTTCCCCGAGGAATACACATAAATAAGTGTCAATTATCGGGGTTTTTTCACTTTAATATTAATTGGATGGACGTTACTGCGAAAGCAATGACTGTTTTGCATACTTTGAATCTCTCTCTCTCTCTCTCTCTTCCCCTCACCACTCTCTGTCTCTCTGTTTCCCTCTCTCTCTATCTCTCTCTCGGTCTCTCACTGTCTCTGTCTCTCTGTCTCTCTCTCTGTCTCTCTCTCTCTCTATTTTTGGAAATATGTTATTGATTGTAATATGCACTTATTACATGACATTTTATATCAGCACTTGTGTAGACACCATGATTACATTAGTATGTTATCCATTGGTTGTGTAAGCAATTAGATCTTTTTTACATGTTTGTTATTATCACAGCTAGACTTGATCAGTGTGGAGTCAGATTTTCAATGAAGAGGTCTTCTAGATATGTCACGCTGTAACGTGCCAAGGGAGGATTTATGGGAGTTAGGGTCATTTTGACCTTTTTCCTGGCTCTCGCTGATGGGAGTAGAGAGGAAACATCTGGTTTTCATTGTTTAACTGTACTGTTCCAAGCAGCGGAATTAATCGCTCTGTTTTTGTACTTTCTGTGATAAACACTTCCCAGAACTTTCGTCCAGTTGCCAACTTGACGTCAAAGGCTTGTAACACATACACACCAATGGAGACACACAGACTCTTGTGTTTAACGCACACACATCAGTAGCCTTTAAAGAGACAAGCTCTGTATCTGAATATTAGAATTCTCTGCTGGAACCCGTTTGTACGTTCTAGTCGTAATAAAGAAGAATTCTCGTTGTCAAGAGAAAAGGAACGCCATTTTCATGAGTCTTTCTTTTATTTAAAGGTTAACAGTTAAATAATTTCTCCCACAAATGGAAGTAGATATGTATTACTAACTGAACAATAACGTTGTTATTGTTCAGTTAGTGGGTTAAAACAGAAAAAAACATGCACAGTTGTTCAAATAATACTGAAGTAGTTTTAAGTTACTGACTGTACCATGATCTGAATTGATAAAGAGTCACTAGGGGTTCCTGTGAACGAGAGGATAGTCATTGAAAGTTCAGTTCCATTGAAAGCGTGTCTCTGGGAAGGATTGAGGCATGTTGGGCAGGGAACTGACCCTAACCATAAAATATTCAGACATCCATCCCTTGGATCTGCCACAAATATTTAAACATATACACCAAAATTCCAAACCAAGGAAAAAAAAACAATAAAAAAACAAACAAATTCTAAACACCATGGTAAAACTGTTGTTTAACCTCCACTTCTTAAGTCCTAGAACAATAAGAAAGGGTTACAACAGAGTAAACCGTGCTAGAAATTATTTTTGACCTTATCACGCTGAGGCACGATAAGTTGCGTGGTTGCTTTGGACTCGATCAGCTCGCTGTTTAATTTTATTAAACATGCAACGAATTTGGTGAGAAAATCTCAGCAGATACTTTCAAAGTTTTCCTTTGTGATAATTTCTTTGGAATGGTTCCGCCTTTTACCAATATGACCTTGGGGTTTTGCATTGTAAAAGAGTTGACCTTCATCTGGCTGCCTAGGTTTTTGTGGCAGCCTGTCTTTAAACCTTTCGGTCTGCTGGATCAATGGAGAACTGACTTTGTGTCTTTTCTTAGGCCTGTTTCCTGTCTGAAGGTTTAAGACTCTACGCTTGCTTTGTTTCCTGTCACATTGCAAACGAGTGTTCCAAACAAGCTGGGCATATCTGCGGATCTCGTGCATGGAGAAGTTACCTTCCCTGCAATGCATGATCACTTCATAACGTACACTGTCATGTAAATTATGAAGGAACAAAGACTTGAAAAGTGGGTCCTCTTCGGGACCTGGAGAATTACATCCCTGAGAATAAACGTTCCTTAAACAATAGTAATAATCTCTGGGTGTTTCATTTTCCTGTTGAATAATGCTGAAAGCGTCAAGAGTTATCGAAGCCTGATCCCTGTATACAGAATATTCTTCTCTTAAAGCTTTGCAAAGAGCTGAATAACTGTCATGAATCTCTGGATGTAGAGCTTTAATGAAAACATGAACGCTTCTAGCTGTTGTTTTCCAAATAAGCTTTAGTTTCTCACGAGATGAGGGAAATGGCAGGTCAAAGAGAAAGCGTTCGACTTCCTGCAGATAATTATGAATGTTGGAATCATGATTATCTGTGTCGAAGTGTTCTATGTCACGAGCAAGAGACTCAAGTTGAAGAAAACAGATACCGTAACTATCAGGTGGACTTGGACATGTTCGTGACCTGATGGAGGTCTGTGAACTAACCTTTGATGATGTAAGGAAGAATGTTCCTGATCTAATTGAGTTTTCCAAGGTGTGAACTCTGAGATGTGGTGGGGGTTTATGTTGGTGTGGACCACCTGAGTGACTCTTCTGGCCCTTAGGGGGCGACACAGAGTCAGAACAGGTGGTGGTATGAGTCAGGTGTGATGTCTGCTCGTCCCTCCAATCTGAACCACCTGTGTCTGCAGAGTTCTTTACCTGGTACTCTTTGGGGCTGTCCACTGCAGCAGGATGAAGCAAGGCTTCATCATGGCAGTCTGACTTTCCGCATCTCCCATGGAGTCTGTGGAAGTACTTCCTGTAAACTTAAAATTTAGAGGTTCTGTTCTAAATTTTGGCGAGACTGGCTCTGTTCTAGGTGCTGCGTTAGAAACTGCAGAGCTGTTCTGTGATTCCAGCTCCTGCAATGATTTAACCTGCTGGGGTTGATCGTGTTAAGAGTTCACCTGAAGGGTGGGGGACGCACTTCTCTGGTGAGATGCAGCCTCGCTGACATCTAGAGCTTTGAGGTCCTTGGTCTCAGTGTCAGCTTCCTCCATCCTCACCTCGGTCTTTGAGAGCTCACATCTGGCAGCACTCACTCTGTCCAAAACGATCTGATGCTCAACCTGTAACTGAAGAAGCTGTTTAGCTTTCAGTTGGGATCTTTGCTGATGCAGCAGGGTGATCTGGCAAAGAACATCTTTAATCAGAGCATCTTTAGTTGGGTTTGCAATAAAATTCATTAGGTCCTTAATCATTTTATCATATTCAGCAAGATTGAAACTATTTCAATTATTTAACTCATCTGCAGATAACTTGATGAGGTTGGCAGCGACAACCTTCTGCCTCTCTATGTCTGCTTGGTCCACCAAAGGTGCAGCTTCGGATGTGAGACGTTCTGGCTCCATCTTGCTAACACAAAACAAACAAAAGTTATGACGAAACTTTCAAAATAACATAAGATCCAGTCGGTGCACAGCTAGGCATTTGTGTTTAAATACACATTTTGCAAATACTTATTGTGTGTGTAGAAACAGGTTTGCAGGTTGACTGTTCAACATGCGGCTTATGACGACACTATTCTTTCAGTGTCAAGATGCTAACCCTTTAGGACTTACGAGCTCTGTAGCGACTGCTTACCTTTCTTTAGGGTTTACTAGCTTTTGCGCAAGGCTCCACCTTTTAAGGAATTACTAGCTTTTTAGCTTGTGCTTCTCACCTTTCTTTTAAGGGAAATTAGCACTTTTAGCTTTAAGAGCACCAACCCCTTTCCAGGTTTAACTAGGAGTTAAATCTGGAGACAAATATGTTCTACACAACACAAAATAAGCTTTAAAATGTCTTGTTAGACCAATATGCAAAGCATCTTAGGTTAGATATTTGAGCATCTAACTTTCCTGGACTGGAAGTTAATTTTGAAAGCTGTTTCGGCATCCCTTACTTTGCGGCTGGTTTGCACAGAAGTCAGAGTGAAAGTTAGCTCTGTCCCAGCAGTTCCTCCGATGCCAGGGAGGTCCTCCATTGAAGCAGTGGTCCACAGCTGGCATCCTGCTGAGAGAGAGGGGGGCCACCCTTTGTGCCTCTCTCTCCTCTGTGGCTGTGCGGCCAGAACTCATTTACCTCAATTATTTTTCATGGTGGTAAAATCACAACACAAGGAAGCGCCGGTTGTGCAATTATACACTGTTTAAAGTTATTCACTGTTTAATAAATAACTCTCTGTCTGTATGGGTATTGTCTTGATATCAGCTGTAGAGCTGATATCAAGACAATACTTGAAAGGGATAATTCAAGCACTGCCGATCTTTTAACAGCAAACCCTGCACACACATCAAATAAATGAGTGACAACTTCTCTTCAAGTTCAAGAATTGATGATGTACCAACAATGTACCAAATCATTAATAAAACAAACCTTTTCCTTTATATCAGGAATCCTGTAGACATTTCTTTCATCAGCTTGTATCTCAGGATAGAGCTGGTCAATTCTGGTGAAAATGATCACCTGGGCAATATCTGTCGATTTTTAAAAATGTTTGGAAGTGGTTGTGGAGGATGCAACATGTCCTGATGAACCGGGATGTATTTTCTTTCAACCACTGCTACATAACAAGGGACTAAAGCTTCAGTCATTGTGGATCAGAGTGTGAACCCACTGGCTAAATCACCTCAACTAATTGAATGTTCTAAAAGTATAGACTAAGCTGTCAGGAGATATGTAAATGTATTATACTCTTACAAATTGTAACTATTACCCATTTTAGGATGGTCCAAGCCACAACTTCTTAGGACCTCAAAATATTTGTCAAAACAACTTTAAACCACACGTGTCAAACCTATGGCCCGCAAGCCAAATCCAGGCCTATCAAGGTAGTGTATCCGGCCCTCAAGAGCCCAAAAGAGGCATACGATGTCATAAAGTAGAAGCATATATCCTTTTAAAGTGTATAAAGTGGCTAAAACAGAACCTCCAGTAGTGAATGTTGATTTTTTTACTGTGTAGTAACAGCATCCGACCTAGATGTCAGTTTTCCCACAACACATTAAAACAACCCAGAAATGTCCAAAAAGAGAAAAAGTAATGCAGAAGATGAGTTTAAAGTGTAAGTCACCCCAATATCAACAAGTTGTGCAGATAAACTGTATAAACTGGGACTAAGGGTGCTAATTGTATGTTGCTGTGCATTTTTGATTATATTTCTATGTGAACTTAAATTAAATTATCAAATCAAATGTATCATCTATAAAGGTGGAACAGGTCCTTTTAATGACTTTATGATGCCAAAGTGGCCCAATATTAGTTTGACACCCCCGCTTAAACTCTTAGAAAAAGGCTGAAAAAGATCAGAAGGTGTTTTTTTTATGACCCACTCGAAAACAATAAAAACTTTCAAGCTCTGCAGAAGCCAGGCACGAACAGACACCTGGGTTGTATGGAGGGATGCTTTCTGAATGGTTTATATGGTTTGAAAGCTTTCTTATGGTCCTCAATGTTATCTTAGTTATACTCCTAGAAACAGACTAGGTCTATTTATTACAAGTGTGACGACCCTGTCAGTCCACTAGGGGTCTCTGCTTTTTCCTTTCTTTCTTTTTCCTCTCAGGAAGTAGTCGGATTAGCCTCGTGAGACCATCCTGATCTCGCGAGCTTTCAAGGTTTCACTCGCAGATCAGTCTGGCTACTTTCCGTTAAAGAAAACTTGAAGCCGTTCACCAAACGAACGTCCAATCAGCGTTGGCTTTGAGGCGGGTTGAGGTGTGACGCAACGAGAAGCGCGACAGTTCAGTCTAAAGAACATGGCGGCTTCAGCCGATGAAAGTAGCGTTAGCGTGGCTATCGAGCAAGTTTTATCGGAATTACAGAGTATTTCTTTGCTGAGCTAACGAGCCTTTACCTGCAGCAGCAAGAGTAGCTTGGCTTGTGGTTGTGTTTTCGTTTTCGAGCGACGACAAAGCAGGTTGACGAGTACGTCATATGCTTCGTTGATCTGATTGGTTTATTTGGCCCGTCTATCACCAACATAGGCCAATCAGCTGACCAGTATTTCCGCCCCTTCCCAAAATTACTTCAACGGAAGGTTTCCAGATGGATATGCGGAGCAAATCCATCTGGCAGAGTCAGGTAATAGTCGGATGGCTGGGCTGCCTGATTGAGCACACCTGGCTGCTGTTAAAAGGCTGGTTTCAAGCCAGTCACGCCCTGCTACCGGGGGTGTGGCTTGGAAGGGAACGTTTTGCATCGGTTGGATTCGGAAATTAAGGAGTTGTTTGAATGCGGATTGCTCTTGGAGCATCGATCGTTCAGTTGGCTTGTATTTTGAGAGAACCGAGCTTTCTCTTTCGGATTGTGATTTGGCAGTTAGTGAGTTGGCAGTTGGCATAAACTGGTGAATGACTGGGTCGAAATGGCCTCACAGGAAGAAGATGAAAGGGATGAAATGGAGATTGGTGAATGGTCTCAAGTATCTAGGAGAAAAGATAAAGGTAAGACAGATACAAGGCGTAGGGAGGAAGGGAAAGTTTCAAATAAAAGAAGTTTGGGTGAAGATAGCCCCGAGGAAGAAATTAGGATTATTCGAAGGAAGGTGGAAGGTAGTGGGTTCAAAATAATCCTTAAATTTAGGATGAAGGTATCAATCCGGGTCCAGTGGCATTATCCAGGGAATTGAAACACAAGGTGGAAGAGGTAGAAATTGCAAAAATTCTTCGAGATGGCAGTTTGTTAGTAAAATGTAAAGATGAAGTTCAATGAAATAAAGCATTAAACATTGATAGCATCTGCAACAAAGTGGTGTCTGACAGAAGAGTTCTGGAAGAAAGCAAAGGTTCCCGTGGAGTGATTTATGGCATTCCTGTTGAGGAGGATCTGGAAAAATTAAGACGCAACATTCAAGGAGGTGAAGTGAAAAAAGTCAGAAGGTTATTGAGAACAGTTGATGGTGAGCGAGTTGATAGTTTATCCGTGCTATTGGAATTCCAAGATTTAGTTTTGCCAGAAAAAGTTAAAATTGGATGTATGAGCTGTGTTGTTCTTCGATTCCTTAAAGAACAGACGAGGCGTGTATACTAGTTCTGTATGTTTATTTCCTAGCTTCTACAGCACTCTCCAGTAGCCAGCTACATTCAGAACCCCTCTCACGCTCTAGCTTCCAACCCGTGAAGCCACGCGCCCTATTGCATGCTGGGTATTGGAGTTCAAGAGCTTTCTGGCTCATAACATCACATCCTTTGACCCTATAGAAATAATATTTAACCTATAAGACAAAGCCATTTTCTGTAAACAACTTTTCACTTTAAACAGTCCTTTTTTTTATTTATTTATTTTTTTAAGAAAATTATTAAGTGCCTCTTAGCATCCAAACATTAACTTGAAACGATATCAACATTATCTTCTATCATTCCAACATTTCACCTGTTTCTTTTCTTTCAAATAGGACAAACAAAAACATAAAGTCCTTAAAGCAACTTGCACTACTAAAGCAAATCCTTAGCAACTCTCAATCAACCTCTTAGGAGGGTGAACCTGTCTCTTAGGTCTAGCCAGTCTTTCAGCAGTTGGCAATGTAGACACATGGGAAGGTGTCACCTCCGCTGGTGATGCAGATGCTGCCATCAGTCCACTGCTAACCAACTCTTCTGATCCTGCAGCGTCCTGCTGGCCCATCTCCTGTGCTGTCACATCAGTTCCAGTCATCTGTAGTTGAAGATCTGTGCGATTCCTCCTTAGAGATATTCCATTCTCCACTTGAATCCTGAAGGAGCGTCGTGCAACTTCCTCCTCCACCCGTCCTTTTTTTATCCAGGTGCCCGTAGAGATGTCCCTGAGACGCACCGTATCCCCAAGCTTCAGTATTGGAAGGTGTTTCGCCATCCGATCATGCAGCTTTTTCTGTTTTGCTTTTTGTTCCTCCTTCAGTTGTCTGACTTTGTGCGCACCTTTGGGTGTCAGCAGGTCTTCATTCACTGGTAGGTTGGAACAAATGCGTCGACCCATCAGCATTTGGGCTTGGGGTTAGTCCATTCTGAAGAGGCGCACTCCTGTAGATCAGCAGGCTTTTTTGAAAGTCGTCTCTGTCCTGTGCTTTTTTCATCATGTTTTTTATTATTTTCACTGAACCCTCAGCTAAACCATTAGACCTTGGGTAGTTTGGACTCGATGTTGTGTGTTGAAAACCCCATTCTTCGGCAAAGGCCTCAAACTCACAGCTGGTAAATTGGGGCCCATTGTCCGAAAACAGTTCACATGGGACGCCGTGTCTGGCAAAGACAGTCTTTAGGAAGCTAATAACTGCCTTGCTTGACGTAGACTGCAGCGCTCCGACTTCTGGGTAGTTGGAAAAGTAGTCAGTGACCAGGATGTAACTCTTTCCATCACAGTCAAACAGCCTTGTAGTAAGGTCTGTGGGGCACTGGATGAGTCATCAACGGCTCTGCTTGTTGTTTTGGCCTGTGTATGCGGCAAAGGTCACATGTTGCTGTTGTCTGGCTAATATCTTGGTTGATTCTTGGCCAATACATTACTTCTCTTGCCCGACGTTTACACTTGACCTCTCCCAGATGACCTTTGTGTATCTTTTGGAGCATTTGCTTCCGTAGCGAGGATGGAATCACGAATTTGCTCCCCTTCATCACTATGTCGTTCACCACAGTGAGCTCTGCTCTGCAGTTCCAGTAGTCTTGTACTGTTATGGGACAATCCTTTTTGTTTTCCGGCCATCCTTTCTGAATTGTGATCTTGAGCTCTTTCATTACTTCATCTGCATTCTTCCCTCTCCGTATTTGTTCTGTTCTGTCACCTGTTATCGGCAACGACGACACGATCATGTCCACGTATGCTTGAATTTCTGCACTCTTTTCGCTGTCTGCAGTTTCCCCCTTATCCACTGCCCTGGATAAGGTGTCGGCGGTGTACATGTATTTACCTTGCGTGTATAACATGTGCACGTCGTACTTTAGCCTGATAAGCATTCGCTGTATCCGTACCGGACAGTCGTTCAGCGGCTTGGACATGATGGACACCAGAGGTTTATGGTCAGTTTCCACTTCAAAAGCTTGTCCATATACATATTGGTGGAAACGCTCACAGGCATATAAGCTTGCTAACAGTTCTTTTTCGATCTGGGCGTACCTGGATTCAGCGCTGGTCAAGGCTTGAGATGCATAGGCGACAGGAAGCCACTGCCCATCATGTTGTTGTAGCAGCACTGCTCCGAGGCCAAACTGTGACGCATCTGCCGAGATCCTATTGCTTCTCTCTGGGTCATAGAACTGTAACACGGGTTCCTGTGTCAAAATCTTTTTCAGCTTCAGAAAGCACTGTTCCTGCTCATGGGACCAGATCCATTCATTCTTTTGTTCCAGAAGAATTCTGAGAGGTGCTGACTGCGCTGACAGTTGCGGGACGAATTTAGCAAGATAGGTGACCATGCCCAGAAATCGTCTGACTTCATCTTTGTTTTTTGGTCTTTCCATGTTGTTGATTGCTGACGTTTTTCTCGGGTCAGGCTTAACTCCCTCTTCACTGACAACGTCTCCCATAAATGTAAGTGTTTTCACCCCAAACTCACATTTCTCTTTGTTAAGCTTCAGATTCACCTCTCTTGTCTTGTCAAGAACTTGTCTCAGTCTTTTGTCATGTTCTGCACGAGTAGACCCCCAAACTATGATGTCATCCATCATTGTTTCTACCCCTGGTATATGCTCAAATATCATGTGAATAGTCTTATGGTAAACTTCAGGTGCTGATAGGATACCATACGGCAGACGAAGAAACCTGTACCTGCCCTCAGGTGTGTTGAACGTGCACAGCCTTGAGCTCTCCTCATCTAGCCTTAGCTGCCAGAAACCTGATGGAGCATCCAGTTTACTGAACCATTTAGCTCCAGCAAACTGTGCCATGATTTCTTCTCTGGTTGGTAACTTAAAATGTTCCCTTTTGATTGCTTTGTTTAAGTCTCTTGGGTCCAAGCAAGTTCTCAAAGCACCTGTTTTCTTTTGCACAACGACCAGTGAGCTTACCCATTCAGTTGGCTCATCAATAGACCCCTTGCAACCACGTGACTCCATTACCCAGAACCCCTTGCGTGGCGGCCATATTGGTTGGCACGCCATTTGACGAAATGACTAGTTCTCCACGTATTTTTCTTCTTTAGATAACGTATCACAAGATCGTTTTAAGAGTCAGTTGATGGTTGATGGTAACAGATTGCCAGATCCATACAGCAAAAGCCTGAAGGGACGGAGCGAGTCTGTGAAATGCTGGCCAAGGGTTTCGTACCGCGACACAGCTGCTTTATAAACACGCAGGCCAGTATGGACAAGAGAGCACCAAAGCCCCTGAAACCACTGGACGGCTGCAATTATTTTATATCAGGAAAAAGGCTCCAGCAACGCCCGCGACGCCATGAGGGATTAAGAGGGTCAGAAAACGGATGGATGGATGTTCAGACATGTTTGTGTAACAGCAGAAAGCAGAGAGGAAGACCCGCCCGGTAGGTTAAAAAAACATCACTCACTACGGATTATTTTGGTGTTTTTGTCTTGTTAAAATGGGTGGGGGTGTCGGCGACATTGCAGCGTAAACACAGAAGTACTAGCGCCCATGAACGGGCGGAGGGGAGGTGGCGATCGTTACACTGGCCGGAGAGTCGCCGCTGTCTGGAGCAGCAGGAAGCGGGTGCTGCTCCAGACAGCGGCGGAGGCAGCAGCCGCGGCCGGAGAGCCGCCGCGGCTGCTGCCTCCGCCGCCGCTGTCTCCGCCGCCGGAGAGCCGCCGCTGTCTGCTGCTCCAGACAGCGGCGGCTCTCCGGCCCGTGTAGCAGAGCCGCCGCTGTCTGCTGCTTCAGACAGCGGCGGCTCTCCGGCCCGTATCGCTACACGGGCCGGAGAGCCGCCGCTGTCTGCTGTCTCCGCCGCTGTCTGAAGCAGCAACAGCTACACGGGCCGGAGAAGCCGCTGTTGCTGCTACAGACAGCGGCGGAGGGGAGGTAGCTATCGCTACACGGGGCGCTTCTCCGGCCCGTGTAGCGATAGCTACCTCCCCTCCGCCGCTATTTAAGTAGAACAATGACTAGAGCCGAATTAAGTTGTAATTTACCGGAGATGAAGTGTAGACTGCAAATTCTCTCGTAGAATGATCGCTCCCCCAGTCCATTGGGAGTGTCTGCCTGCGCTCTTTTCATTGAAAATATCCAATTCTTTCTTCTTTCCTCATCCTTCGGTAAACGACAGAAACGTACATCCAACGATTTTGAATGCCTCTCTGTGCAACCGGGAGCACAACAAGTCTTAGGCATTGCTTAGATTCCAAAAATAAACTAACTAAAAGTACGCTCTAAATCACCCGTTTTGTCATGTAGTAGATGGGCTGTCAGGCTAGCCTGCCCACCAAGATGGAGGCGCGCACCCCCGATCACGTGACTGTGACGTCAGATGCAAGGGGTCTATTTTCTTGATGACCCCCAGTTTTTCCATGCGCACCAGTTCTTCTTTCAGTTTGTTCCGCAGTGCGAACGGGATCTTCCTGCAAGGATGTACAACAGGAGACACGCTTTTATCCACACATATTTTATGTTCTCTAGGTAAACATCCAAGTCCTTCAAAACAGTCTTTATATTCCTCCATGAGTGAGTCATGGTCATTCGCAGTACCTGGTGACGTCACTACAAACACTCTTTTGACGAGGTTGAGCTTTGTACATGCCTTTAGTCCTAGGATTGGTTGTACATTTGCATCCACAATTAGTAGCTGCGCTTGTATCTGCTGCTGACCTTTGTGTTTGAAGGTTGCGATGCACCCACCTTTAACAGGTATGCGTTCTCCAGTGTATCCTGTCACTTTTGTTTTTATGGGATGAATTCCTCTTTTTCTATTGCACACGCTTGTACCACATCCACAATGAACTCACTATCGTCCTGTTCTTCCTCATCAACTGCGTGAACTTTCTGTTTTGCAGCGGCTTTGCAACATCTTGCTTAATGATTGCTTTTCCCACAGTTGTTACAGGATTTTCCATATGCAGGACAGGATTTTGGCTTGTGACTGCCTGCACATTTACCACATTTAAACTCTGCAGATTTCTCTTTCTGGTCTTTATGTTTGGTAAATGTCTTGTTTTTCATTTGCTCTTTATGCACTGCATGCACTGTCGTTTCACCTCTCCGTAGCTCTTTTGCTTGTGCTCGAGTGGTTTCTGCTGCCCTACACATAGCAACACACTTATCTAGTGTAAGTCCAGTCGCTCTGAGCAGTCTTTCTCTGAGTGCATTATCCACTGTGCCACAAACAATCCTGTCTCTCACTAACGAATCCCTCAGTGTCAAATTCACATGTTTTACTTAGTGTGTGAAGCTCTGCTAAGTACTGGTCAAAAGGTACTCCATGTTTCTGGTCATGAGTAAAAAACTTGTACCTCTCAAAGGTCACGTTCTGCTTAGGCACAAAAGACTCTTCAAACTTTGCCATTAGCTGTGCTAACGTAAGATTAGCTTCATCCAGCTGGAAACTATTATAAATGTCCAAAGCATCTTCTCCCATCACGTGCAAAAGTATGTGAGCTTTCAGCTTTTCATTATTACCTCCTGCACCGCTTGCTGTTAGATATATGTTAAATCTTTGCTTGAAACGTTTCCAGTTATCAGCAAGATTACCAGTCAGTTGCATAGCAGTGGGCGGACTTAGCTTATCCATGACGTTGGGGTATCGAGACTTCCACCACCCTCTCTCGGCGTTAGCTGTCTTCCAATTCAGGCACTAAATCCTCTTCTATTTGTTCAATCTGTACCTTGTCCCCTCGCTTCACTTCCACCACCGCTTGCAGCCACCACACGCTTTCATGAAAAAAAACAAAACAAACAAACTCCGGTAGCCTGTTGCGTCGCAAGTTTTTCTTCTCTTCTCTTCTGTTTTTTTTTTTTTTTTTTTTTTTTTTTTTCACTCATTGGCTCTCCCGTGGCAAATCCTCAAATTGTGTCTCAATTCGGCGGCTGCGTCCTTCGAAGGACCCAGCCTACTCAGCCTTAGGAGGACCCAGCCAGCGGAGGACATCATAGCCCCAGACGATGAAGTGCAGGACGACATGCCAGAGGATGAGGAGGGGGAGAACATGTTGGAGGCAGTCAGTGGTGCTCCCTGGCGGGACCAGCTGTCTGCCGAGGTGTCTGCCCTGGAGGAGGGTCTACCCGACCACGATTACATTTAGATGGCAAGTATAATCACTTTTTAGCTTTTCTCATGTAAGGGTTATGAGAACAGTTGTAGTAAAGTCATTTTCTGCGTCTTATTAAACATTTTTAGGAACATGGCAGCTGTCAATTGGGTCAGCCCTGCAAACCCTGATGGACGATGTGGTGAACAGTGGAGAGAGGCATCCCCCACCCCCCAGATGATGTCCCACTCGCAGTCAGAAGACTCCAAGGTCATCTGTGTGGCATCCCATCCAGTCCAGCAGCACCACCAGGGACTCCTGCTCAGTCAAAATTGTATATATGTTCTTTAGTAATATTTATTTTATATCTTCTGTAAATAGTTGTAGTAGTTAATTTTAAAATCTAATGTAAATAGTTAAAATGTTTTTGATAGTTTATTGTAAATACTTGTTTCTCTCAAAATAAATTGATGTCACTGAGAAGTTGTTCTAAGTTTACTTAAATTGTAAAGAAGTGATGAAACAGATAATGTAACAGGTTAAAAGACTTTAAGAACACACAGACAACAATAACTTTTATAAACAATTTAATAATTTAATTTAACAATAACAGCAACACAGAACATGAGGACAAACCATGGCCAGGTGGCAGCAGTAGGCTTCCCACTGACCCCCTGCCCTGTCCCTGGATCTTTGCATTCCTAAAGTAGAGGAAAACAATTTGTGTCAACAGATGCAATTTTCTGTAGTGTTTCTTTAAAGCTAGAAAAAAGGAGTGTTTCATATATATATATGTATATATATATATATGTATATATATATATATATATATATATATATATATATATATATATATATATATATATATATATATGTGTGTGTGTGTGTATGTATATATGTGTGTGTGTGTGTGTATTTCATTACATTAGCCAAACCTGAACATACTTTGTATTTTTTTTTTCAAGTTGTCCCACTTTTTTTTGGCCTGTTGTGGCTCAACTTCACCCTCCAGGCCCGTTTTTTGCAGGATTGTTCTAAACAAGAGAAATGAGAAGAGATGAACACACAAGGATCACTACTATCACTACTATAAGATAAAAAAAAGTGACATCTGGGCATCATTTGATGTGATCAAAAGATTATATTTGTACGTTGGTGTTTGAACAGGACTTCTTTGAACTTGTGTGACTTTTACATACAAATGCAACATGTATATGGAATTATGTCTCAACTCTTACCTCCGTCCGACTACAGCAGTGTTTTTGGCCCCGGTAAAGAGGTGGTTATTTTGCCCACGGAGTTTTATCAACTCCTCTGTATGCTCCCTGCTTCCTAGAACAAAATGACATGTAAAGCATATTTCTGTTATGTCAACAGGCAAAATGACTGTTCTGTATAATTACGCCGGTGTTGTTCTTCAAGTGAATTATACTTTAAACCTTATTATACTGTACTGTAAATTAACTATACGTTATTGAGTATTCAAACAAAACGTTTGCAGTATTGACAACCCAGTACAGCTGGACTGATATTATTTCTTCAGCTGCATTAAGCTTTGACAGTTCTAATCATTTGTAATAAACTGTACGAGAAAAAATTGATCGGATTTGTGAGGGACAAGGCTATCAGCACAGTTACAATAAGATGTAGGTTAAAATAAAAAATTGTGACATTTTTATTAAGGCTTTTAATGTTGCTAAAAGTCTGTATCAACAGATTAGCTCTAAACTTTAGCTATAGCTGGTCCTACAAATTCCGGTGGCTCCGTTACCGTTACGTATTTTAATAGATGTTAAAAAAATAAAAACAAACTACTTACATTTAAAGCTGTACTCAGCACTACTGCCAGCGCTGCTGCTGCTTTCCATTAGTCTTGATGAAAATCCGCCTTCTTTCTTCTTCTTAAACTACTAAAAAAAATGCTGAATGGTTAGAGCAGTGTGCTTGCACTCAGAGAAGGATGCAAGTACCCGGTTCAATCCCCAGTCACGGCACTCTGGGTCCCTGAGCAAGACCCTTAACCCCTGATTGCTCCCCAGGCGCCGCACAGTGACAGCCCACTGCTCCCCAAGGGGATGGGTTAAGATGCAGAAGTGAATTTCTCCATTGTGATATCAATAAAGTTTAATTAAATAATTACAAAATCACCCTAATTTTGCACTTTGCCTTGGAGAAGAGGACACTGATTCTATAATGTCATATTGTCCTGTTTCGCTTCTTGTCCAGCCTCCGATCAAATTCAGAGTGGAGAGAATTAGCGACACAAACCTAATTATCGTGAGACTTTCGGTAAGTGGCCCACCCATGACTGCGTAGTCCTCAATGAACTGCCATGAGTAGTTGCAGACCCCTAAGAAGCTTTGGAGCTCAGAGACATTTACCGGGGCGGTTATGTCTTGGATGGCTCGGATCCTGTTTGCTTGGTGCTCAATGCCGTTGAGACCTATTATAAGACCCACATAGTCTACCTTTGTCCTACACCAAAAAGCGAGCAAAGCACCTTGGGAAATCTTGTGCCAGGCGAGGCCACTAAGGATGGTAGCGGTGCATCCTCAGAATTCGGGGAAAAGGAGGACGCATTTGAAGGCTGCATTTTAAGCATCCTCAGAATTTTTGTCAAATGGGACAGCCTCCGCGCATCGTTGTGACGTCACCGGCCTTAAAAAGCGTCCTTCGAAGGACGCAGCCGCCGAATTGAGACACAGCTCATGTGTTGTTCTTCGATTCCTTAAAGAACAGACGAGGCGTGTATACTAGTTCTGTATGTATATTTCCTAGCTTCTACAGCACTCTCCAGTAGCCAGCTACATTCAGAACCCCTCTCTCGCTCTAGCCTCCAACCCGTGACGCCACGCACCCTATTGCATGCTGGGTATTGGAGTTTAAGAGCTTTCCGGCTCATAACATCACATAAGCTATTTTGTTCGACCATATGTTCCTCCACCTCTAAGATGTTATAAATGTCAGAGGTATGGACATGTAGCGACAGTGTGTAAAGGTAAGCAAAGGTGTGTGGAGGAGAGCACAGGTATGAAGAATGTAAAGGGGATAAACAGATGAAGTGTTGCAACTGTGGAGGTCAGCAGTCAGTGACATATGCAGGATGTGAAGTTAGTAAGAAGGCTGTGGAAGTTCAGAAGGTGAAGATGGGAAGTAACACAAGTTATGCCGAAGCAGTGAAAAGAGTACAAGGACAAGATTCAGGGGTGGAAGCAAGAAAAGTGATTCATAATGTCAGATCAGAGAACAGCATTAGAGAACAAGTTAAAACAACAACAAGTATAACAACTGAAAAACTTATTCTGTTTATAGTTTATGAGATTAACTGTACAGACCAAGTCAAACATAAAACGGAAAAAATTAAAATAATAATCAAAGGAGCTGAAGAATTCTTGGACATGAGGGAACTATCATGGGAACAGGTGAAAAAACAATTAGAGACAGATGGGAAGTGTGGAATGTATTAACTTTGATCTGTTTAACTTTGATCTGTTTGAAGGTTTAACATGTGTTTATATGCTTTAATATGCTTTTAAGATAGCTGGCAGAAAGCTTCAAAACCGGGCCTGTTGGTAAGAGAATTTGGAATTTGCAAGACGGGTTTCTGTCTTGGACAACCTTTTGTTTAGCTCAAGGTTCGGGGTTGTGGTCAGCGGCTTGCAGGCGATGACCGGAAGAACCAGTACAGTGGGCAGCCATAGAAGCAACTCCATATAGGGTAGAAGTATTGTTAAGGTGTGTCATTTGCTCATGTAACGGTGTTTCATTCGCTCATGTAACTCTGTGAGACCCTCCCCTTTGAAGTTAATAAAAAGAGCCTGCACAAGGAAGAGGACAGAGTTGTTGCTCGCAGGTGTTGGCTGGTGCAACTTCTCTCCCTTTGCAAAGGTGAAACTTCAATTCTGTTTCCTTGGCTAAGTTTTTGTTGCACTCTTAGAGTAAGTCCTGCACATGACTCAACGGACCCGGGGAAGCAAGCGGCTTCAACAATTTGGGGGCTCGTCCGGGATTCAGGGTGACAGGCTGAATTGGACATCGGACTGGGACGAACGGACGCGGGACACAGGCTAGCCACAATAAAAAAGGTAAGCAGAACCTGTTTTATCGAATCTGCATTTTCGGCTTAGAAGAATATAGGCTAAATTATATGTGTCCCATGTCCTTGTAGACCAAGTCTGTTAAATTAATTATTTGGAGTGCCTTGGAGCAGTTTTGAATAAGTGTGGTTCAGAGATGTATAAATAGAGTCTTGAGCGTGGCGGCTCGCTGTTGCTGGGTTAGAGGCCCGAGGACTGAGAAACCTCAAATTCTACATAAAAGATTGAGAACGAGACCAGGCAAATAGTTCTGAAATAAAATAACAGAACTAAGAATAGAGTAAGTCCTGTGAGATCAAGAAATCTAAAGAGATTCTTGAGCGTGGCGGCTCACTGCGGTTCTCGACGGGGAATCGTATTTTGCTGGGTTAGAGGCCCGAGGACTGAGAAACCTCGAATTCTACATATAGATTGAGAGCAAGACCAGGCAAAATACACATTGTATGAATGCGGAGATTTAACAGGGGGTAACTCTGTGAAACTCCGATTACAGACGTATAGAGTTCTGACATAAAATGACAGAACTAAGAACAGAGTAGAAAATTATAAGTTGTGCGGGATAACACAACAAGAATAAGTCCTGTGCGTTCAAGAAATCTTTTTATAAGGAACCGTGATCTGCGTAAAACCAGGAAGATCGGAATGAGCCGTGAGCTGGAACACACACAACCAGCAAGACCGGGCTAATTTAGCAGAAAACAGTGTGAATGTTAAGAGTGTGACTGGGGAAGACGCCAAGAGCGAGCGATTCCCATTGCGGGTTTTCGGGCAACATAACATTGTGTAGTGATATATTATAAGTGAACAATATATACAGATTTCATAATGGAGGGTGATTTTGATAGGGAGACTCATGATGATGGGTGGGGACCTGATATTTTGTGGAGGGCGTGAAAAAACAGATCACCCTTTAGCAGCAGCACTAATCGAGGACATGCCCCCCAACTTTGTGGGCTTCTGGACCCACAGATGTGGGACTCATTGCATGTCCACCAATAACATTTGATCTCATTCAGACCCCTCCTGTGTGATTGCATCAGTATCCACATAAACCACAAGCAGAGGAGGGCATCACAGACACAATTCAGGGTCTTTGGGATTCTGGAGTGCTGGAGTGCTCACATTCACAGGACTGGAACACACCTATCCTACCTGTTGAGAAACGCGGTACAGGTAAATGGCGCATGGCACATGATTTAAGGGCAATTATTGACATTTTGGTAACTCCTACTGTACCAGTTCCTAACCCATATGTTGCACTTACTAATCTGAATCCTGACCATTGCTGGTTTACCTGCATTGATTTAGCAAACGCATTTTTCTGTTTACCATTAGCAGAAGAGTGTAGGGACATTTTCTCTTTCACCTTTAGAGGTGTTCGTTATCGTTACACACGTTTGCCACAGGGATTTGCACTTTCTCCTGGTATTTTTAACCAGGTACTGAAAGAAGTTTTGGCAGACTGCCCATTGCCACCAGCATCCACTCTGATTCAGTATGTAGTTGACCTTCTCATTGCAGCCTCCTCAGTAGATGAGTGTTTGGAGGCAACTGGGGCAGTTCTCTTACATTTAGCAAAGAGGGGCTTTAAAGTCAGCAAAAACAAATTGCAATTGTGCAGAAGACAGGTTGAGTTTCTGGGCAGAGTGGTGTCTCAACAGGGGACTGACATGTCTCCTGCGCATAAGTCTGCAGTCTTGTCTCATCCACAGCCAGTGACCGTGAAGGAAATGCTTTCATTTCTTGGTCTAACAGGTTATAGCAGAACATATGTCCCAGGGTACACAGAGCTCACAGAACCTTTGAGGGCTATGGTTAAACAGCAGGGGATGAGAAACATCAAAGCTCAATTGACATGGACTCCAGAAGCTGAATCAGCTTTTACAGAATTAAAAAACAGACTGGCAACAGAAGCTCACCTTGCAAACCCAGACTATCAAGCGCCATTTTACCTGGATGTTTCTGTAACAGCACACACAGCAAATGGTGTGCTGTTTCAAAAAAAAGGGGGAGTACGGACTGTACTAATGTACATCAGCGTGATGCTAGACAACATGGAAAAAAGACATCATGAGTGCACTAGACATGCTGCAGGAGTAGCTAAGATAGTGCAAAAAACAGCTCATGTGGTGATGGGACACCCACTCAGGGTGTTAACATCACATGGGGTGGTTGCATATGTGAACTCTCAGGCATTTACACTCTCCCCATTAAGACAGCAAAGGCTGAGCAAGGTGCTGGAAGCACCTAACATCACCTTCACACATCAAGGAATTAACATGGCAGAAAGAATGACCACAGGAACTCCTCATGTGTGCGCAGAAAGAATAGAAATGCAGGAAAAAAATCAGACCTGACTTACAAAGCAGCTCACTTGTGGGTGCAAGAGACTTATACACAGATGGATGCTGTTTTAGGCATGACACGGAGGGGTTAAAGGCAGCATATGCAGTGGTGGAAGAAGAGAATGGAGTTTGGATCACTAGACAGGCAGAAAGGCTGACAGGGGCACAGTCGGCTCAGAGGGCAGAGGTGTTGGCAGTAACAGCAGCACTGAGATTGGGAGAAGGGCAGAAGGTGAACATTTACACAGACTCCGCTTATGCTACAGGTGCAGTGCATGTGGAAATGAAACAGTGGATGAGGACAGGTTTCAAAACAGCTGGACAGAAGCCTATAAAACATGAACAGGAAATGAAAGATCTAGCAGAAGCTCTTCTCCTCCCAGAACAGGTGGCAGTCATAAAGTGCAAAGGTCATGACAGCAGTGACACTCAGGTGGCCAGAGGTAACCAGGCAGCAGACCAGGCAGCCAAACAGTGTGCAGGATATCAACTCAGACTCATGGTGGTCTGCGCAGAACCTGAATGGGAACCAGAGCCCAGTCTGGAAGAAACAATCAGATTACAAAAGGGGGCATCCCCAGAGGAAAAAACAATGTGGAAAGCTAGGGGAGGAACCAAGGACCAACAGGGTCTTTGGAGAAGTCCAGACGGGCGTCCCATTTTACCTCCAGGCATAACAACATCTGTCCTGGAAGAAGCACATGGTGTAGGACACGCAGGTGTGGGCCAGATGATGAAACATCTAGAAAATTGGTGGCACCCCTTCCTGAAACAGAGGGTTGCACACTGGATAAACTCCTGTGAAATGTGCAGACAATACAACGTGAGGCCAACATTGAAACCGGAACCAGGGAAGTTTCCAGTAGAACCAGTAGCAGGGAAAGAAATCATTATTGATTACACAGACATGGTGGAAAGAGCAAAGGGATACAGGTATCTACTGGTGTGTGTGGATGCATTCACTGGATGGCCAGAAGCATGGCCAACCAGGAAGGAAGACAGCAAAACGGTGGTAAAATGTTTAATCAATCATTACATTCCAAGACATGGTTTTCCCATGAAAATAAGATCAGACAATGGCACGCATTTCAAAAATCAAGAGCTACAGGAAGTTGAACGCGTGTTGGGACTGAAACACTCTTTTGGCACAGTTTATCACCCTCAGTCACAGGGAAAAGTGGAAAGAATGAATCAAACGCTCAAAACCAAATTAGCAAAAATTTGTGCACGGACAAAAATGGATTGGGTTGACGCTTTACCATTAGCATTAATGTCAGTCAGAAGTTCTGTAATTCAGAGATGGGGACTGACACCACATGAGTTACACACAGGAAGACCTTTTCCAGGACCCCACACTAGGTTACCATGCCAACCAATGAATGAAACATCAATGTCCCGTCGTGGGTATTACAGTGCTCTCCACAGTTTTGTTTCAGCTTTCAACAAACAGGTTCCAAACGTGGTGGAAGGGGAGAGCAGTGAAACCAGCGCAGAACCAGAGTGGGTGCTCCTCAAAGTCATCAAAAGAAAGTGGTCAGAACCAAGGTGGACCGGTCCATACCAAGTCATGGAAAGAACATCACACGCAGTCAGGCTTAAAGGCAAAGGTGACACCTGGTATCATTGGAGTCAGTGCGCAGCTGCAGAGGCACCTCAACGCTCTTTGGCTCAGGTCCAGGAGGACCTGAGGAACACACAAGGAGAGGGAAATGCAACTTCCACACCTACCATCCCACTAGGGGCAGAATAATCCCCGGGAGGAGGTGAAAGCTCTGAGGCAGTCTACCCTCAGAGCTGAAGAAAGAAGCTAGAAGAATCGACTCAACGCAAGGCAGAGGAAGAGGCGGAGGTGTTGGGAGTTTCCCTCACACCGGGGTGGTTGAGTCCCTCTCCCATTCCAGAAGACATCATGTATAAGATTTAACTTGAAGTATTACTGTTTTAGGAAAATGTGTGTTTTTTCTTATACTGCTTATTGCCGTTACAAGACAAATAAGTATTTACCAAATGTGTCATAACAAACCAGCAAATTCAGGGTTTTCTACTGCAATAGTTTATGGGTGAACTCTTAAAAGAGTTCAAAAGAGGGGATTGTGGAATGTATTAACTTTGATCTGTTTCTTACACTTTTATGAAGGTTTAACATGTGTTTATATGCTTTAATATGCTTTTAAGATAGCTGGCAGAAAGCTTCAAAACCGGGCCTGTTGGTAAGAGAATTTGGAATTCTTGGAATTTGCAAGACGGGTTTCTGTCTTGGACAACCTTTTGTTTAGCTCAAGGTTCGGGGTTGTGGTCAGCGGCTTGCAGGCGATGACCGGAAGAACCAGTACAGTGGGCAGCCATAGAAGCAACTCCATATAGGGTAGAAGTATTGTTAAGGTGTGTCATTTGCTCATGTAACGGTGTTTCATTCGCTCATGTAACTCTGTGAGACCCTCCCCTTTGAAGTTAATAAAAAGAGCCTGCACAAGGAAGAGGACAGAGTTGTTGCTCGCAGGTGTTGGCTGGTGCAACTTCTCTCCCTTTGCAAAGGTGAAACTTCAATTCTGTTTCCTTGGCTAAGTTTTTGTTGCACTCTTAGAGTAAGTCCTGCACATGACTCAACGGACCCGGGGAAGCAAGCGGCTTCAACAGAAGCCAAGAAGTGGTGAAGGAAGAACTGTATGATTATTCTGCAATGGAATGCTAGAAGTTTAATACAGAATGGGCAGGAGTTTAAAGGTTATATTAACAATCTAAAAAATAAACCTGAAATTATGTGTTCAAGAAACTTGGCTGAAATCAATGTTAGATTTTGTTATTAGTGGATATAAGAGTATACGCAGGGATAGAGAGGATGGTTTAGGAGGTGGATGTATCATATTTATTAAACAAGAAATGTCATACAGAGTATTGAAAATAGGAGAACTTTGGAAAATGATAATAATTGAAGTTTGGAGTGAAATTGGGGCATTGAAGATAGTAAATTTTTATAATCCATGTAAAATGTTATCTTTTGAGTTATTAAGGGAGTTGACAGAAAATTTAAAGGGGATGATTATATGTTGTGGAGGTTTTAATGCACATAGCACTTTATGGGGAAGTCAAAATGATAATAATAATACATATGATTTAGCAATGGTATCAAGGTGTTACACGATTGTATCTGTTGCTTTATGTCTGTTGGTTGTGCTGTTCTTTTTGTGTCTCTTTCCAGGTGATGGAGCAGACAGAGGAAGTTTTATCATTCTCTTCCTTTTATCTCTTCTTTCTTTCACCTCTTCTTTCTCTTTTTTTTCTCTTCTTGTTCTTCCTTTACTCTCCTACTTTCCCATTGTAGTGTCCATATAATTTGAAATTCTCCCTGCAGGAATCACAATAAAGCTATTTACACGCACAAATCAAGCGGAGCATTATGGCGAAAGCTGTTTGCTCCACTTGTGAAAGTAAAATCTGTCGAGCTCTATTTGGCATTAAGATATCAATTTTTATTGCCACATTGCTAGACAGGACACTGGGAAAAAAAAAAAAAAAAAAAAAAAAAAGATAATAATGGAGAGGTAATTGAAGAAATGATTGGTATAAATAATCGAATATGTTTAAATGATGGAAATGGTACACAAATAAATATTAGGAATGGAAGGGAGTCAGCTATTGATCTAACTTTAGTATCAGAACAATAGCTGGTATATGTACATGGAAAGTTGAAAACGAAATAATAGGAAGCAATCATTCTGTTATAG
The DNA here is from genome assembly GCF_011125445.2 of Fundulus heteroclitus. NCBI lineage: Eukaryota > Metazoa > Chordata > Actinopteri > Cyprinodontiformes > Fundulidae > Fundulus > Fundulus heteroclitus. The sequence goes on from NW_023396770.1 coordinate 3,080,066, forward strand.
CAATAGAAGTAGGATTAAATATGGAAGAGAGTGAAAGTGTGAGGGTAGATAGATGGAAATTTAGTACTGCTGATTAGGAAAAATTTAGAATGATTACTGAAAGACATTTAAAGACAATTAATATTTGTCAAGATATAGAGGGGCTGAATCATTCCGTGTGTGAAGCCATCTTAGAAGCTGCTAAACAGTCAATTAATAAGAAAGGAGGGAAACATAAAAAGAAAATTGTACCATGGTGGACAGAAGCATGTGGAAATGTGATTAAATGCTTTATTTGGAGATTTAAAGTATTAAAAATAACTCATAATATACAAAATTTTATTGAATATAAGAGGCAGCAGGCAATGGTGAGAAAAACAATAAAAATGCAAAGAAGATCTATTGGACAAAGTTTTGTAATTCAGTAGGAAGAGAAACAAAAATAGATAAAATATGGGAAATTGTTAAAAGAATGAATGGGATGAAAAAAGAGTTTGGTTATCCAGTTTTAATAGGTAATGGAATTACAGCAAAGAAGGATGATGAGAAAGCAGAAATGTTAGCTCAGACTTTTGTTAGAGTACATGGATCAGAAAATTTAAGTGAAGAAGGGAGAACAAGAGAGGAGACAATAGCAGAGAATGTAAAGATATTAAGTCATGATGATGGGAACAATAAATTAATCAATGTACCATTTACAAAAGCAGAACTAAATCGTGCGTTAAGGAAAACAAAGAAGACAACGCCAGGAAAAGACCAAATATGTTATGTTATGATAAGTCAACTTAGTGAACCATCAAAGGAGATTTTGTTGGAATTATATAATAGAGTTTGGGAGGAGGGAAAGCTGCCAAAGGTTTGGAAAGAAGCTGTGATCATACCAATATGTAAACCAGGAAAAGATAGCGCAAACCCAGGAAATTATAGACCTATAGCTTTAACTTCAAATATATGCAAAATAATGGAGAAAATTATCAATGACAGGCTGGTATATTATTTGGAAAGGAATCAATATATATCAAGATGGCAAAGTGGTTTCAGAAATGGAAGGAATACCATGGATCCATCTTTGTGCTTAGAACATGAAATTAGAAAAGCACAAAAAAATACAGAAAGTGTAGTGGCTGTATTCTTTGATATTGAGAAAGCGTATGATATGATGTGGAGGGAAGGATGGATGTTAAAATTTGTGAAGATGGATATTAAAGGTAGAATATATAGGTGGTTAAAAGATGTTTTAAGTGAAAGAAAAATACAGGTTAGAATAGGAAGGAGTTATTCTTCAAAATATTTTATTGAAAATTTAACACCTCAAGAAAGCATAATTAGTTTGTTACTTTTTTCTATAATGATTAATGATGTGCTTAAAGATATAGAAAATGGGTTTGGATGTTCTCTTTTTGCAGATGATGGGTCAATTTGGATGAGAGGTCGAAATAATGATTATATTGTAAAGAAATCACAAAAAGCTATTAAGAAGATAGAAGATTGGTCATATAAATGGAGATTCAAACTTTCAGTGGAAAAATCGAAAACTGTGTTTTTTACTCGGAAAAAATCGATAGTATGGTGAAGGTTAAATTATATAATCAAGAGATAGAAAGGGTTAAAAAATATTACATTTCTTGGTTTATGGTTTGATGACAGAATTACATGAACATTTCATATTCAGAAAATCATTGATTAGTGCAAAAAAGTTTGAATATTATAAGATGTTTAGTTGGTCATGAGTGGGGAGCAGACAGAACTGCTTTAAAGGCTATATATACAGGATTAATAAGATCAGCAATAGACTATGGTAGTGTGGTTATGGTTCAGCAGCAAGTACATCACTTAAAAAGTTAGCGGGTATACAAACACAAGCCTTAAGGTTAATTACAGCAGCATTTAAAACAACATCTATTGTAGCATTGCAGGTTGAAACTGGAGAAATGCCACTGGATATCAGGAGAACACAACTGTTGTTAAATTACTGGGTTAGTTTGCAGGGTCATGGTCAAGATCATCCTAAAAAAGAAACGTTGCAGCTGTGTTGGGAAAGGGAGAGGAGACAAACAGGAAGTTTTGGATTGATAGTGGGAAAAAAAGTAGAAGAAGTTGAATTAGATCAAATTAAATGTAGTCCAACTGTACCGTTATCAGTAATCCATCCCTCGCTCATAGCTGATACTACAGTAAATTTGACACGATTGGAAAAGAAAAAAAAAGGCAATATTAATCATAAACTGATACAGGAATATGTCAATAAGTGTTATGGTTATATTCAAATATATACAGATGCATCTAAAAATGTGAGTGATTATGTATTGCATTTTATGTTCCATATTTCAATATTAAAGTACATAAGAGAATAAATAATGAATTATCAGTATATACAGGGGAATTATTAGCAATATTATTAGCATTACAATGGATAGAGCAAGTAAGACCATTAGATCAATTATATGTTCAGATTCGAGTTCAGCTTTAATTAGTATACAAAATAATTTTTCAGAAAGTAGATTAGACATCTTAATTGAAATACAGCAAATTCTATATCAAGTTCAAATGATGGGTATTAGTGTTACATTTATTTGGGTACCAGCACATATAGGGATTAATGGAAATGAAATTGCAGATAAGATTGCTAAGGAAGCATCAAAAAAATAGAAATATTGATGTAATGGTTAACTTAAGTAAGACAGAAATCAAAAGCGTTATTAAAGGTATACTATGCAACCGGGGTTGATTTTCCAGCGAGGCTCCCCCCAGAGGGCGAAAGTAAAAGTGCACTGTCGTAAAGATGCTCAGCTGTTCTGGTTTCTCCATCAAGCCAGGCGCGGTTGTTTTGAGCTTAGCAGACAGGCGAAGGCAAAGAAAAGTGGAAAAAACGGCAGTACAAACAATGACTAACACAGTGAAAGTATGAACATCAGGCTTCCCGCAGCGCTAACTTGGCGAGGCGGCCGCCTCGCCAAACTCACGCTGCCGCCTCGCCAACATTCAAAAAAAAAAAAAAAAAGAAAAAAAAAAAAAAAGAAAAAAAAAAATATATATATATATATATATATATATATATATATATATATATATATATATATATATAAAATAAAAAACTCGATATGGTTGCATGTTTATTTGCTTTCGCGCGTGCATATAGGGAATGGCAGGGCAAAAACACATGGAGTTCTCGTCGTAAAGCAAGACCGACTCTCGCGGTGTTGCACGAGACTTCTGTGTGTGCGGGCCGTGAGCTCCTGCAATGGGGTACCGCGCACGTGACGTCACCGTCTCAAGAGCAACGCCCCTTTTGCCGCTTAGGTAGGGCATACAGGAGAGAACGCATGGATAACCCAGCCATTACACGCGCAACAAAACCAGCGATATGACCGACTTTACAGCCGTTAAACTTTCCCAAGACGATGTCCCAGGCGCACGGTTTACTGGTCGCACTGTCGAAGAACACACCAACCTTCAGCTCAAACGATGGCTTGAGGTTCGAGGGCTTAAAAAAACCGGAAACCGGGCCGAGATGATGAACGGTAAGCTTTGTTTTTTTTTCCTGCGCGGCGATAATGGCAGCGTCGGCCGTTTTTTTTTTGTTGTTGTTTGCAATCACCGTCCAGGAATGGGTATATGTTTAATGTTTGTCTTATTTGAAATGTTTTTGAGTAAGCTATCCTGGTAGCAGGCTATCATGTTAGCGCCTGCTACCATGATAGCCTATATGCTGTCATGGTAGCAGGCGCTACTTTATTAACATGTCGGCCACCAAAATACTCTTACCTTGACTTGATGTCGCTGGAATTGGGTCAGGATGTTCTTCGGTTGGGCCCTTTCCTCCGACAAAATGCTTGCTACATATGTACTTGAATTTGGTAACTTTTTCCGGGTTGAACTGTTGTGTAGGCCGACCGCCCCGGTGTTCCCAGCGCACACATTTCTCCTTGGCAGTCTTGAAGAAAACATCCTTCATATGCGGCCGATCAGCGTACCTCGAGTCGCTGTTGCACGTTCCATAGCAACAATGTTTATAAACCATGGTCTTAGATTTGGAAAAAGCAGTCGTTTACCGAGTAAAACCTAGGCTAACGCACGTCTCTTTTAAAGCAAAACAGCGCCGGGTTTCCGGAGTTTGCCCCACTGCGTACCACGTGATGTGACGTCATCGTGACGTTGTGTTTCTAAAAATAGCTCGCGCGCGGTACCCCATTGCAAGTGCGGTATTTCCCCCACAGACCACCAGGGCGGCCGAGAAAACCTTTGTTCGACCTGAAATGACTCATTTAATCATCCAAAACGGTATGGAACACATTAATTAACTGAAAAATGTTGCATAGTATGCCTTTAAACAAAGAATGAAAGAAAGGTGGCAAAAACAATGGGAAGAAGAAAGGAGAGGAAGATGGCTGTATAGGATTCAACGGAAAGTTGGAGAAATGAGGATAACAGAAGGAAACAGAAGAGAGGAAACAGTTATTTCAAGACACACAGGATTAAATAAAACATTCAAAATAGGGAAACATATATCAGGCAAATGTGAATATTGTGGACAAGATGAAACAGTAGAACATGTAGTGATGTATTGTAAGAAATATGAAGAAGAAAGAAGGAATTTGGTTAGAGATCTTTATAAGGAGAAAGTTAAATTTGATATAGTATATATTCTGCAGAAAAAGTCAAAAAATAAAAGTTATAATATTTATTTAAATAATTAATAATAACGGGATTAATTAGGAGGATTTAGTATTTATTAATTAATATTATAGATATAGACATATAGATACATAAATATAAGCATCTTTGGAAATATGCCCATTTTGACCCACACTCCTCACTAGTTGGTGGCGGTAATGCACACCGGAAAGCTGTTTGCCAACCGCCAATAAACTCAAAATGAAGAAGAAGTCACGCCCTGCTTGGTTTGGCCTCCAGATGGAATCTGGTGGGAGCAGGCAGCAGCGCTTGTGCAGTACTACATATTGTGGTGGCTACACATGGGTTCTTCTAAATACATGTTTTTTTTTACCTAGATCTGCTCGTCTGCCTCCCGTTCTTGTCATAGCCTTTGAGCTGGGCGTGACAAGTGGGGGCTCGTCAGTTTGGACCCGTATGGTGTGGCTTTCTGGTTTGTTTTGTTGGGGTGCATTGTGGTTTGGTGAGTGTGGTAGCCATGCTGTGTCTGATTTGGAGTCTGTGTTTGGATAGCAGCTTCTGAGTTCTCGGCCCCAGCCAGTCTTGGTGAGTAGCGGTGGTTCTGTCCCTGTTAGGCTTAACAACGGTTTCCCTTATGGAGCTTGTTGTGTGGGGGGTATTAGTGTGTTGTGAACGTGGTTAGAGCAGTTGTCTTGGGAGGTGACAACTGCTCTAACCACGCTGCAGGTGAGTCGTCATTTATTGGTTGCTTTTCCGGGCTCTAGGGCGTCAGTGCATAAATACCCACCACAAGTAACTTCCGAAGACTAGGGGGGAGTTTAGTTAGATATTTCTTTCGGTAGTTAGAGGGACAGGGCTGCTGTGTCGTTGTGGCTGTGTTTGGGTTCTGTTGACTTGGGGTGCTACCGGTACGGTAAACTTTGGGTTTCCGTTGTTGTTTGTTTTTGTGTGGGTAGTGGTTTCTGGCATGGCTGCTGTTGAAGATTTTTTGGGGGATCCATCTGAGGAGGGGTTGGAGCGCTGTACACGTGAACAGCTGTTAAAAATTTCAAAATAGAGGTCGGTGATATGCGCTCCAATGAGAGTATTAAAGCAATCAACAAGGGTAATTTGACTGATTCTGGTGTGATTAAGCCAGTTCAGTTGCAGGCTGCCGGTTCGTTGTTAGGAACCGATGTCTTTGGTGCTTTGACTTTTGAACAAAAAACGGAATTACTCTTGTTACAAGCTGGAATAGAACAGATAAGGCTGGAGGTGAAGAAATTGGAGGTGGAAGAGCGAAGGTTGAGTTCAGCAGGTGCAGGCTGTGCCTCTTTGGATATCTCCGGTAGGACTACTTCTAGCTCCTTTGATGTTGCCAACAACCTGCGTTTGGTTCCTCAGTTTTCCGAATGGGATCCTGACACATTTTTCTCCCTGTTCGAGCGTGTTGCCGAAAGTAGGGGTTGGTCTGATTCAGATTGCACGCTGTTATTACAGTGTGTTTTGACAGGCAAGGCTCAAGAGGCGTACTCTGCTCTTACAGTGGATCAAAGCAAGGCTTATGCCACAGTAAAGCAGGCTGTTTTAACTGCATACAAGTTAGTACCAGAGGCTTACAGACAGAGGTTTCGGATGTGGGAGAAGGCTGGGAAACAATCCCATGTTGAGTTTGCCAGGGAGCTAGGGATTCATTTTAAAAGGTGGTGTGCTTCCTTGAAAGTTAGTACTTTTGTTGACCTCTGTAACCTGGTTGTGTTGGAGCAGTTTAAGAACTCTGTTCCTCGACACCTCGCTGTGTATATCAGTGAGCATAATGTGAAGACAGCTGCTGTGGCTGTTGTACTAGCAGACGAGTATGTGCTCACCCACAGGGGTGGTTGTGAGTGTCATGTTCGTAGTGATTTTGGTAACAGGGGAGAGTATCGCTATTATGTGGAAGGTGGCGGTTCTGAGTTGGACAGTAGGTTGGAACGGGTTGCAAGTGGTTATGCACGTTATGATCCCACTGACCTATGCCATTATTGCAAAGCAATAGGTCATTGGAAACATGAATGTCCTAAACGAGCAGCCCATGCTAAACCCGTTGCTTTTGCTGTCCCTGTAAAAAAACTAAAACATGCTGGTCTTGCCTCTTCTGAGCGGGTGGAAGTAGGGAGTTGTGGTTTAGAGCATGTGAATTTCTCCGCTTTTGTTTCAGACGGTCATGTGTCCCTGGTGGGGAGTGATATTTCCATGCCGGTGAAGATTTTGAGGGATACTGGAGCATTTCATTCATATATTGTTAGCACTGTATTGCCCTTTTCTGAAGATTCCAGCACAGGGGACCATGTTTTGATGTGGGGAATGCGGGGAAACTGTCATTGAACTGTGGGTTGGTTCAGGGAGAGGTTGTCATGGGGGTGCGCCCTGCTCTTCCTCTGGAGGGTGTGGACATTATTCTTGGTGACGATCTTGCTGGAAGCCGCGTGTGGGCTGATTGTCCACCACCTTCACCTATAGTGACATCTTCACCTGTTTCCAGAGAGCCAGATGAGAGTGCCCGGTGTTTTCCTGGAATTTTGTACAGCCTGTGTGGTGACACGAGCTATGTGCCATGCTGAGCCGGAGTTGGTTTCTGCCCCTGAGGGTGGGGTAGCAGGAGAAAGTGGTATGGATATCCCTGACTCTCTTTTATCTGTTTCCCACAGTGACCTGATAGTGGAGCAGAGAGGGGATCCTTCTCTTCGACACCTGTTTGACCAGGTTGTCACTGATATGGAGAGTGTTGCAAGTGGGTACGTGCTGAAGGATGGAATGTTGGTGTGGAAATGGTTGGCACATGAAGAATATTATATGGGTGATCCACTCTGGCAGGTTGTGGTCCCGGCTAAGTTTCGCACTGAGGTGTTGGTAACTTCCCATGATCGGGTGGGGCATCTGGGGGTCCGGAAGACGTATAACTATATCTTCCTGTTAATTTTACTGGCCCCGGTTAAAAAGAGATGTGTCTGAATATATCAGAACCTGTCATACCTGTCAGATAGCAGGAAAGCCTAACCAGAGTATTAAACCGGTTCCTTTGTATCCCATTCCTGCAATTATGCAACAATTTGAACATCTCATTATTGATTGTGTCGGTCCTTTGCCCCGTTCTAAGGCTGGGAGTAACTACCACAAGATATCTGGCTGCTTATCCACTTCGTACCATTACTGCTAGGTCTGTGGTAAAGGCTCTGACTCAGTTTATTTTTATCTTTGGCATTCCAAATGTGATCCAATCTGATCAAGGTTCAAACTTTTCTTCTCACTTGTTTACTCAGGTCTTGAAAGTGTTGCATGTAAAACATAACCAGGCTTCTGCATATCATGCTCAGAGTCAAGGTGTTCTTGAGAGATTTCACCAGACCTTGAAATCCTTGCTGTGTAGCTATTGTGTGGAGCTAAACCAGGACTGGGAGGATGGCTTACCGTGGCTTTTGTTTGCTGCTCAGGAGGTGGTGCAGGAGAGCATTGGATTAAGTCCAAATGAGCATGTTTTTGGACATGCGGTGCATGGACCGCTTAAGTTATTGCATGATGCAGTGGGACAGTCACAACCCCCAAGCAATTTGATTGACTATGTCAATGGCTTCAGGCATCGGTTGTATATGGGAGGAGAGATGGCTAGAGAGAAGCTAACCTCTTCCCAGGAAAAAAATGAAGCGCCTTTATGACCGTAAGGTGGAGCAACAGTGTTTTAGTCCTGGTGATCAAGTACTTGCCTTATTACCAACTGTTAGTTCTCCTTTTCAAGCTAAATTTACAGGCCCATTCACTGTCCTAACCCAGTTGTCAGATTAAAATTATCTGTTGTCAACCCCTGGGCGTAGGAAATCAACACAGCATTGTCAAGTAAACTTATTAAAACCTTATTATACTCGTGAGTTGCAGGTTTCTGACCCACTAGGTGAGGAGAAGCAGACTGAAAAAGCTGTTTCGGTAGCTACTGCGGTGGGTGTTTTTTTTTTTTGTCTGTGCTGGAAAATGATAGAGTAGTTGCATGTAATGAGGGTTCATTGACTGGTAGGCTGGAAAATTCTGATACTCTGAAGAATCTATCCGGACATTTGCCTCAGGAGGGAGGCGCACAGTTGACTACTCTGATTAATAAGTATCCCTGTTTGTTTGGTGATGTGCCAAGTCAAACACACCTGATTGAACAAGATACTGATGTAGGTGGGGCGCAGCCAATCTGGCAGCGTTTCTATCGGATATCTGAAGAAAAGCGGAAAGTGATGGACAGGGAGATTCAGTACATGTTGGACAATGGTATTGCCAAACCCTCTGCATCTAGTTGGGCATCACCTTGTTTGTTGGTGGAGAAGTCTGACAAAAGTTTCAGATTTTGTACGGACTATCGTAAAGTAAACATGGTTACAAAACCAGATGCTTACCCGTTGCCACGAATGGAAGATTGTGTTGATCAGGTTGGGTCAGCTCGGTTTGTGAGCAAGTTTGATCTGTTGAAGGGTTATTGGCAAGTTCCATTGTCTGAGAGGGCTAAAGAGATTTCTGCCTTTATAACTCCCTTTGGTTTGTTCTCCTATTCTGTTATGAGTTTTGGACTACAAAATCCACCGGCCACATTTCAGCGCTTGATGAACATGGTTGTGTCTGGGTTGGAAGGTTGTGCTGCACATCTAAATGATGTTGTGGTCTTTAGTAATACATTGAAAGAACATCTGGATGATATTGATAAACTGTTTGACAGATTAACTGAAGCCCACCTGACCTTAAAGTACGAGTTTGCTAAGGACGCTGTTACCTATTTGGGTAAAGTGGTAGGGCAAGGGAGCGTGCGGCCGGTAGAGGCTAAAGTGTCTGCAGTTGCGCATTATCCTATACCGGCAACAAAAAAAGAATTTCAGCGGTTTCTTGGCCTTGTGGGATACTACCAGTTTTTGTAAAAATTTCTCTACTGTGGTTGCTTCTTTGACAGATTTGCCGAAGGAGAAGGTGAAATACATCTGGTCACCTTCCTGTCAGAAGGCTTTTGATGAAATCAAATCTCTTCTCTGTTCTTCTCCTGTTCTTTCAGCTCCAGTACTGTTTTCGCTTACCACCGTGACAAAACGGATGATTTAGAGCGTACTTTTAGTTTATTTTTGGGATCTAAACAATGCCTACGACTTGTTGTGCTCCCGATTGCACACAGAGGCATTCCAAATCGTCGGATGTACATTTCTTTCATTTACCGAAGGACGAAGAAATTAGAAAGAAATGGATAATTTCAATGAAAAGGACGCAGGCTGACAATCCCAATCGACTGGGGGAGCCATCGTACTACAACAGAATTTGCAGTCTACACTTCATCTCCGGTAAATACAACTTAATTTTGCACTAGTCATTGTTCTACTTAAATCATTATATAAATAAAAAATTAGGATATATATTTAAGTCAAGACGTAAACGTTCGTTTCGTAATAATATACGTACATGTACAATGTATGCAAACCCTCTGGCATGAGTCTGTGAAAAGGATTATTAAGACAAAACCACCAAAATAACCCTTTGTGAACAATGTTTTTTTTATTAATTAAATGCTTATTGTGGAATTGTTGTAATTTTCCGACTTTTAATTTAAAATGCATGTACTGGGTTAGGCAGGGAAATCTATTGGCCAGCCCCACCAAGATTTTTTTTCACCAGCGGCCACTGCTTACATAACACAGGGCGGCTCCCCATCAGTTGCCACTGGTTGACAACAAACTTCCACTTCTTCTTCTTCTATTTTAAAAGTGGTGCGCTCTTCTTCTTCTTCTTGTTTTAATGGCAGCTGACATCCAAAAGCATCATTACCGCTGATCTATTGGTGCGCTCTGTTCCTCGTCTTTATGTTAACAGCAGCGCAGCCAGCTACCGCAACACCCTTTTCTGCGCACAACAGCTCTACCGTAATAACAGTCTGCATGCAACATTTTTCCCCCGGTAAAATCGGGGACATATCCGAGGACAGCTTTAGCCGGGGACAGGTGGTCCAAAACGGGGACTGTCCCCGGAAATCGGGGACGTCTGGTCAACCTACGCATGGATCTGTAACAGACCGCTCTGATTCTCACTCTCCCTGATGAATCTTTGTTGGACACTATGGTTAAAACATTAAAACATAATCTAAAATATTGGCTTTGAAGTTATGTTACAACAAGTATATTATAAGTGAAAACAAGACAGTATATGTATGTACAGTATAAAAAAAAACTACCTAGGTAGTTTACATCAGCTCAGCAGTGACCGACTAGTACTTTACTTACCTTCAAAGTTGTCAATATAATTCGACACGTAGAACTTGAAGCCTTTCTCTTTTTTACTCTGTGGAGTAGATGATACGGTTCATATAAATTGGAGGACGTCTTTAATTGTTACTTTTGGAGGGTCCTGAAGGCAGCGAGTGTAAAACGCCATTGCTTGCCGTGGGTGAACAGCCTAACCGGAAGTATAGTCCCTATTATTCTCAATCAGCCTGAGCCAGCATTAATTAGTAAATCCCACTAACCTGGGCTGCAGAAACTTTCCATTTATTCCATATTGTATTTAAATTCTAGGTCCTTCCTTGTTATGTCGTCTGTTTTCCATCCCTGTTCCTAAGTTTGGTGTGTCAGAGTTGGTGCTATTCAAATATTATCGTCTCCAGTCCTCCACCAAAAACCATGACACGGGAAGACCAGCTCCTGGTTTTGTAGTGGTTGGTCACAATTAAAACTAACATTTTAACAGCTAATTTAAAATAATATACAGTTTGCCTAAAATTGCTGCTCAAAGCCCATTATTTACCTCTGTAAATGCTTCAAACAAAACACAGATTACAATAAGATAAAGTTCGTCATCATATTTATTTTTAATCTGACACATACATGGTGATAAAAATTTAAATTTTTCTGCATGAAACTAAGACTTGATTGCCACCAAGGACAGATTTTTTTTAAAATCACCTCTTAAATGTTTTCAGAAAAACCCATTAAGTTAAAAATAAATCTTTTTTCACAAGCTGCAAAAATGTTTAATTCTTCACAAGACACCAACTTCTTTTCTAATGTGTAGAGGAACCAAGAGGACAATCATGCAATACTTCAGGAATAAGACTGTGTCATACGTCAGATTTCATTCATACATAACTGATTTTGGCATCAACAATAAATCCCCGATTGCAGGTTTTATTCATCCAGAAAGCGACTCGCTTTTAATCTCATGGAATCATCGCCGTACTGGACGATGTGTTTCAGGGCACTCAGAATCAGAGAGTCGACACGTGGGATCAGGTCGATTTCCTCGTGATAGTTCCTGACAGGGAACATGCAGTTCAATGGGATGCCCACATCAGCAGACACCTTCTGCATCTATAAGAGAGAAAAAAAACATGTTTTTACAAACCACAGCTCAGGAATGTGGTTTCCATAAGTGTTCAACAGTCAGACACCGTCAAGACAGAGGCTTTAAATCACTGCCAAATGTCAAAAGTGATAAACATTAATGTGTCTCTGGGATGTGGCGGGGCCATGGTAACTTTAACAGAAATCTATAACAGATATTCTCTGGGTGTCAATGGAAAAATATGGGAAAGATTAGGGCCATTATTAATCAAGTAAGTAAATGTGCACAAAATATGTTGGAAAATGGATATCAGTCCCAATTGGAAGTTTTTGTTTTAAAGCACATGACAGATAAACAGCTATCAGGCCAAACAGCAAGTATTAAAAGTGAGAGACAATTTCTTTTTCTGATAATGAAACATTACCTCTGTCCTCCATGTATTATGTAAAAATACACATGAATATCTTTTAACAGCTGTTTTACAGAAAAATGTTAGTTAAAAAACGAGCAGCTGGATTATGGGCTGGCTGAAAGTGATTTAGGCCCGATTGGAAAACATCAACAGAGAGATTCCACTCCACGGATGATGTACCAAAAATGTACCAAATCATTAATAAAACAAACCTTTTCCTTTATATCAGGAATCCTGTAGACATTTCTTTCATCAGCTTGTATCTCAGGACAGAGCTGGTCAATTCTGGTGAGAACGCTCACCTGGGCAATATCTGTTGGCACAAAGGCAGGAAAATTTATGAAAACATTATATCTTGAGAAATGTAGCAAACCATGGTGGCTTTTCTGTATCTATTAGGAATTTAAATACATTTTTAAAAATGTTTGGCAGTGGTTGTGGAGGATGCAACATGTCCTGAGGAATAGGGATGTTATTCCTTTCAACCATTGCTACATAAAAAGGGACTAAAACTTCAGTCGTTGTGGATCAGAGCACGGTAACTTCTGGAGGTCCTTCGGCCTGCAAACATGAACCCACTGGCTAAATCACCTCAACAAATTGCAGCCTATTTCATTATTTGATTCCAGCTAATTGAAAGTTGTAAAACTTGCAGGACACTGTTCATAAAAGACTGGAATGAGTTGTTCTTGTCTTTTGTGTTAGAAAACAAGATTTATACACAATTGATTTTATTTATGTAACCCTCTGGGTTCCCAGAAATGTGTGTGTGTTATTGTTGTTTTAAAAAATGACAAGGTTAACACATTTAATGTATGTAAAGTAATATCTCAAAGTAAGATATAATAATTCCCAAGACTTATGGTGGGAGAAAAATAAATTAAAAAGTCAAAGTAAAAGACTGGTTAATATGTGTTGTTAAAATGTGGTGTTCTGTTTCTTTAAGAGAGAACGATATGGTATAGTTTATATGGAAAGTACATATCAACATGAGGTGTGACAGACAAGGGTGCTGTGTGTGCATTTGCTATTGGACGATTGCTATTCTCCTGAAATCTGATTGGCTGGGGGCAGGACAACAGGAGAGCGAAAAAAAAAACCCAGAGAGAGAAGAGAGGAGAATTTGGGAGAGAGAGGAGGAGAAGACATCGACGAGAAGACTCGGTGGAGTGTCGCTGGGACTTTGGGGAGAGTTGTGCAAGAAAAGCTTGCTCACCTGTGCCACCACCAAGTGATTTGGCAACCGTCTAAGGTCAAGGAGACGGTGGACCCGGAGGGACATGCTGCACCTGCGTTGGGTCGTGGTTTGGATTTTCCTCGCCTTTGTGGATGAAGTAGTGTGGGGTTCGACTGCTGCCAGGAGACAGGAGTCGTCGGGAACTTACCTTCGTCCGTCGCTGTAGGGTTGAGGACCATGAGTGAGTGGAGTCAATAACATGCCTGCAACGGGGGTTTTTGATGACTATTTTGCCAGCATTTATTTGTTTTCTTTTGTTTGGTGGGCCCACCAAATAAACAGTGCTAGTTCTGGAATGCACATTATTATAATTAAGAACTCTTATGTGTTCGGCATGTTATAAATAAGTTACCTCTGAATTATCGAGGTGTTTAATACAGAAGGAGAGTCACTATTTATCCACCCGTAGGTGGATAAAGTCTTTTGTACTTTTATTTGTTATTTTTGTTAATATTTGTAAGGGTAACAAACACACATTTTGGTCTAAATATGGTTCCCACAGTGATACCTGTGGTATAGTTTAATTTCCATTCTTGAGTTAGTAAATAAATTCTTTATCCTTATCAAGTGTCCTTATTTCTGGGTCAGACATACTCAGTTTCACTGGCCGGGCCATGGGGTGTTACAGTTAGCTTCACGAACCCGGAGTGTTAAATCTAGCATAGATGACAGAAAGTGCTACATAAATGGAGGCACCGCTAGGATTCAAACACAAAAAACAATAAAAATAAATAAGTAAACAATAAAATAAACTTGTATGTGAAAGCTAGACCCGAAGGTTTCTTTAGTTAAGCTGTTTTTTTGTTACTGGCTGACCCAGATTACTATCTTGGTTAAGTTGAACCTGTAGTTTCAAAAGGGAAAGTAAGAACTACATAAAACTTCCCAAAACAGAAATAAGTTAGTCAAACACTAACTACAAAATGTCTTTGTTGGAAAATTGGTGTACAGGGGAGGGCTTAGATGCATCCCATGCACTTGTAGTGAAACGTGTCCATGTTGAGACCACAGTTAAGCACATTGAAGAAACTTTGATGACTATCAAAGTCCTAGGACGAGTTAGGGTGAGAGGGCGTATGTTTAACCCTCAATTACAGTCCTTGATGGTTTTATGCGAGTGTAGTGAAAGAGTTAACACTAAAACTATACCTCTGGATGTGCCACCTATTGAAGGAGGGGAACTGTGGACATTGCATGGGCCTGCAGATGAAGAAAAGGTCAACCCTGAAAAAAGAGACAAACAGATCCTCTCTCACAAGATGGTTCTACATCTACTGAAGAAGCAGCTGCACCAGATAGGCTGTCATCAGAAGCTATGCCAGGAAACTCGGCAGAATCGATCATCAGAGCGGTTGGTGATCTGCTAGCAAAGACAATGAAGCCTGCCCAAGAAAGTAATGTCTTCAGGCGTCTCTGAACATATTCTGGCGCAAGTCCCACACCTCCAGGAGAGGAGAGTTTAGAGACATGGATGGAGCAAGCACAGCTAATGGTGGATGAGAGTGACTGTTCCATTCGAGAGAAAAGGAAAAGGATTGTAGAAAGCCTGAAAGGACCCACTTTGGAGATTGCTCAAGCCGTAAGAGTTAATGTTTCAGATGCATCCCCAGAGGAATATATTGAAGCTCTAGAATATATTGAAGCATTTGGCTCACCAGAGAGTCCTGAAGATCTCTACTTCTCCTTCAGAGCCTTACGCCAAAGCTCAGGTGAAAGACTTTCTGATTTCTTACGGAGAGTGGAACGAAAGCTAACAAAAGTTATTCAGCGAGGAGGAATTACTCCCAATATGAGAGACAGTGCACGTGTGGACCAGCTCCTTCGTGGAACCACAGAGTCCGAAATAATGCTACTACAGTTACGCCTAAGAGAAAGAAAGCGTGATCCTCCTCCCTTCCTGACATTGTTAAATGAAATCAGAGAAGAAGAATTTCAACAAGTGATACGGAAGAAAAATATTGCTACTTCTGCTAGACCATTTATCAGGCAAGTGAGGGTGGAAGATGAAAATAAGTCAGAATCTGAAATTCAGGAGCTGCAGGCTCAAGTCAAAATGCTGCAGTCCCAAGTGTCTGAACTCACAACTGGTCAGTTAAAAGCGACCTCGGATGCTCAAAAAGTATTCCACGCAGATGACATGAAATCCAGAAAAAATTATGAAGTTCAGGCTTTAAGAAAACAAGTTGAGGATGTGCAACATCATCTGAACATGATGACTGTGACACCCACAAATCCTCCTCAGACTAAAGGTGCAAGATGGAGACCAGAAAACCAAGAGAATAAATCTTCTCCACACCTTAGTAGCCAAAGCACAACTCACACCAAACATGACGAAGAGGATTTCTTCCGTTATAGGTGTGGGGAAGGAGGACATATGTCTACTCATTGTACAGCTCCCGAAGACCATGGCAAAGTCATTCAGAAACTGATCCGTTCTCTAAGACAAAAAGAAATGAGACAAACAAACAAGAGAAAGAGACCTCAAGAACCAACTGCTCTGTCAAAAGGAATGCAGTTGATGCCCAACATGCTACAGGCATCCCTAAGGGACTAGTAGGAGAGGCCTCCCTCAGTAAAGTAATCATTGAAGATCAACCAACCAACACCCTGATGGACAGTGGTTCTAGTGTTACCATAATATTTGAAAGCTGGTACACAGACCATTTGTCCCACTTACCTCTCCATCCTATTTCCAGCTTGGCAATAGACCCTGGATTGTTTGATTTTGGCGACTCTCCAATTCCTAGTGCCTGGAAGGAGAGGCTTACACATAAGCTATCAGAGAAAGCAGGAGTGTTCTCCCTTGAGGAATGACATGTTGGAATGGCCAGAGGAGTCGAACATACCATCCGCCTCAGTGACTCACGATCTTTTCGAGAAAGATCAAGACGTCTTGCCCCTGCAGATATTGAAGGCGTGCGAAACCATCTGCAGAAACTGCTGGCAGCAGGAATAATAAAGGAGTCACGTAGTCCTTATGCTTCGCCCATTGTGGGTGCAAGAAAAAAAGAATGGCTCGATCAGGATGTGTATTGATTACCACACCCTGAATGCACGATCAATCCCTGATCAATACACAGTTGCTAGGATTGATGAAGCCTTGGATTGTATGACAGGAAGCCACTGGTTTTCTGTATTGGACCTTCGAAATGGCTATTACCAGATTGGCATGGGTGAGCAAGACAAGGAGAAAACAGCCTTTATCTGCCCTCTAGGGTTCTTTCAGTTTGAGCAAATGCCCCAAAGCATAACAGGAGCCCTGGCTACCTTTCAACGGTTAATGGAAAAGGCTGTCAGAGACACGAACCTCCTGCAATGTTTAGTATACCTGGATGACCTAATAGTGTTCGGCCGGACACTAGAGGAACATGAGGAACGTCTCCTCAAGGTATTGGACTGACTACAAGAATATGGTCTGAAGGTGTCTATTAATAAGTGTCAGTTTTGTCAATCTCAGGTCAAGTATGTCGGCCACGTTGTGTCTGCCTCAGGAATTTCTACTGACCCAGAAAAATGAAAGCAGTCCTTAACTGGGAGCAGCCTACAGATCTTAAGAGCCTTCAGTCGTTTTTGGGTTTCTGTGGCTACTACAGACAATTCATTGCCAACTACTCATCCATTGTGAGACCCCTAACAGACTTAACCAAAGGCTACCCTCTGGTTAAAAAAGGACAGAAAGCAGTTAACTCCAACTCGGTCTACCTTAAAAAATCTGAACCCTTTGGGGACAGGTGGACTTTGGCCTGTACTACTGCTTTTAAGAAAATAATAGTGTCTTACAACTGCGCCGGTCCTGGCATTTGCAGATCCAACTAAGCCCTACATATTGCATGTAGACGCCAGCTTTGACGGGCTAGGTGCTGTGCTCAACCAGGAACATCCAGAAGGCTTGCATCCTGTAGCCTTTGCCAGTCGAAAGCTGAGAAACTCTGAGAGAAATTATCCGGTCCATCAACTTGAGTTCCTCGCACTCAAGTGGGCTGTGGTCGATAAGTTGCACGATTACTTGTACGGAGCCAAGTTCATTGTGAGAACCGACAACAACCCACTGACCTATGTCCTTAAGACGGCCAAACTTAGTGCCGCAGGTCATAGATGGTTGGCTGCCCTGTCCACCTATGATTTTGGCATACAGTACCGACCAGGCAGGGAGAATAGTGATGCCGACCTGCTGTCCAGAAATGCAAACTCTGAAGAGGAAGGGTGGATACCTCCATCTGGAGTGAAGGCTCTGTGCAAAACTGTAAGTGTTACTGGGTTCTCTGGAAACTTGCGGTGTGTGGATCAACTGGGTGTGTCCCCATCTGCCATTCCTGATGTTCCCATCTCTCTTGGTGAGAACCCAGTACAACAGTTCAGCGTGACAGACCTACAAAACGAACAAGACTCAGACGAAGCTATTGGAAAGAATAAAAATGAGATCAAATCTGGAAATTGGCCCTGTAGCTTTCAGACTGGGCATCAGGAGGCCATTCTGCTCCAGCGAGAGAAAGAAAAGTTGCAGATAAAGAATGGACTGATGTACAGGAGGATTATAAGGCCCACCGGAAAGGAAGTGTTCCAGTTGGTGCTTCCTCTGAAACATCGTATGCAAGTATTAAAGCAGTTGCATGATGATTTTGGGCACATCTGTATTGAAAAAACAACCGAGTTTGTGCGGGATCGGTTCTATTGGCCGAAAATGGCACATGACATTGAGCATTATGTCAAGACTTGTGGGGTTTGTGTGGCTCACAAGACCTTGCCTTGCAAAACGAGTCCCCTGCACCAGATCACAAGTCGAGGCCCATTAGACTTGGTCTGTATTGACTTCTTGTCTATCGAACCAGATTCTCGTGGGGTGGCCAATGTTCTCGTTATTACCGACCATTTTACTCGGTATACTCAGGCCATACCCACTAGCAACCAAAGAGCTACTACAGTTGCTAAAGGGCTGCTAGAAAAGCTCTTTGTGCACTATGGCTTACCACGCCAAATCCACTCTGACCAAGGGCGTGATTTTGAGAGTTCTCTGATAAAAGAGCTCCTTAATATGCTGGTGATAAAGAAATCAAGAACTACACCCTATCATCCCCAAGGGGATCCCCAGCCAGAGCGCTTTAATCGTACT
This sequence comes from Fundulus heteroclitus, assembly GCF_011125445.2. NCBI lineage: Eukaryota > Metazoa > Chordata > Actinopteri > Cyprinodontiformes > Fundulidae > Fundulus > Fundulus heteroclitus. The sequence continues at coordinate 3,098,747 of NW_023396770.1, forward strand.
CTCTTGTCTATGTTGGGAACTCTTGAACCAAAGGACAAACAAAAATGGAGTCAGCATGTGGCATCTATGGTTCATGCGTATAACTGTACTCGTAATGAGGCCACAGGATATTCACCATACTTCCTGATGTTTGGCCGGGAGGCTCGTCTGCCTGTTGATGTGTGTTTTGGTTTGCCTCAAGCTGGAGAAGAAGACGTTACACATCATCAATATGTGGACAAACTGAGAAAAAAGCTACGTCATGCTTGCCATCTTGCGATGGAGGCTTCCAACAAGAATCATTTGAAAAACAAGAGAAGCTATGATGGCAGGGTACGAGCTCAGAAACTGGAGGAAGGAGATTGGGTTCTTATTCAGCCTTGGGAATCTCTGGAAAACACAAGTTAAAGGGGAAGTGGAATCCGCAACCTTATGTGGTTGTTGGGAAGCTCCCTAACTTACCCGTTGTATCGGGTAAAACCGATAAGTGGACACGGGGTAGTAAAGACTCTGCACAGAGATCATCTGCTACCAATAGGGATTCTGGTGAGAATTCCTGACCTCACTGAAAGATGCTGCCTGCCTCGGAGACCTTCCACCAGGTCCACTGATGTATCTACAGCCAAGTATGAGGTGCAGCATTCAGCAGAGGAACGAGAAATGAGGATTCTGAAGATGATGAAGACGTCCCTCGGCAGTTCTGCAGAGGAGTTGTTCAAGATGCCTGGTCAACACGTCCTCCAGCTGTCCAGTTATTGTCTCTTGCTACTGACAGGTCTGATGTCATCGCTGAAGGAGATCTTGGTGGACCAACTCTGTCATGCAATGAGGAGGGATTGCTTGACCACGACGCAGTTGTAGAAGAGGACACGGGTGATATGCTTTCGTCAGAAGACCCTGTGGCAGACACAGGGCTGGAGGTGGGAGACGTCCCAATATCTAGTGTGTCTAATGATGAAGTTAACTCTACCAGTGTTCCTGCTACTAAACGACAGGTTAAGCCTGTCATCTGTCTGAGCTACGAACCCGGGACAACCCACGGACAAGCCAATGGTCATTGTGCACAGGGGGGTGAGGATATACATAACCGCAGATCCTGAGGAAGATCCTACTATTGTCTGTCTTCCGCCCTGCAATGCCCCAGTTCCTAGAGTAGCAAGGTGCAACTTCGAAAAGTTTGTCGCATGCAGAACTGTTGGATGGGCACATCTAGACATTTAACCCGGGGAGGGTGTAACCTGTTGGGTTTCCAGCTAGGAGAGTTTCTCAACTCTCTTAACACATAGAGAGTTGTCTGATGGGGACATCCAGACATTTAGCACGGGGAGGGTGTAAAAAGTTTTTTGTACTTTTATTTGTTATTTGTGTTAATATTTGTAAGGGTAACAAACACACATTTTGGTCTAAATATGGTTCCCACAGTGATACCTGTGGTATAGTTTAATTTCCATTCTTGAGTTAGTAAATAAATTCTTTATCCTTATCAAGTGTCCATATTTCTGGGTCAGACATACTCAGTTTCACTGGCTGGGCCATGGGGTGTTACAGTTAGCTTCACGAACCCAGAGCGTTAAATCTAGCATAGATGACAGAAAGTGCTACATTTATATGGATTCTAAAAGTATTGATTAAGTTGTCAGGAGATAAATAAATTTATTATACTCTAAAAATTTTTTAAAATTATTACCCATTTTAGGGTGGTCTAAGCCATAACTTCTTAGGACCTCAAAAAATTGGTCAAACAGGCTTTAAAGCACATGTGTCAAATGCACGGCCCAATCCAGCCCGTCAAGGCAGTTTATCCGGCCCTCATGAGCCCAAAAGAGGCATATGATGTCATAAAGTAGAGACATCTATCCTTTTAAAAAGCTAAAACTGAGCCTCTTGTAGCTAATGTTGAGGGTTTTTTTTACTGTGTAGTAACAGCCTCCGGCCACTAGGTCAGTTTTCCCACAACACATTAAAACAACCCTAGAAATGTCCAAGAAGAGAAAAAGTGATGCAGAAGATGAGTTTAAAGTGTAACTCATAGACAATTAATATACGTACACACCCCATTGGGCGCAGGTTTGCACGTCAGCGTCACCGCCATATTGTATGTGGTAGAAAGTAGTGAATGTCTATGTCATATTATGACAATTAAGGGGGAATATCTCCAGAATAGTCACAGTTTGCAGAACTATCTTAGTCCTGGAATAATAGGGCCAGCATACATTCTTATAATTATTTTTATTCTTTACGAGAATAAAGTCAGCAAAATGAAGCCAAAAGGATACGAAAATAAACTCGTAATATTACAAAAATAAAAATATTACGAATATAAAGTATATTCTGTGATTAAACTCCCTCTGATACTGCTTAAGTGACTGAGTCTAACTACAGATTTGTCACATTCAACATGGCGGACGCTCTGACGCATCACAGCATAGGCAGACCCCGCCCACCGAGGTGCCTACGTTTATAATGTCTATGGTGTAACTCACCCCAATCTCAAGAAATTTTGTAAATAAAATGTATAAACTGGGACTAAGGGTGAAAATCTTATGTTGCTGTGCATTTTTGTTTATATTTCTATGTGAAATGAAATAAAATTATGAAATCGTAAGTACCATCTATACAGGTGGAACAGGCCCTTTTAATGACTTTATGATGCCAAAGTGGCCTAATACTAGTTTGACACCCCCGCTTAAACTCTTAAAACAAGGCTGAAAAAGATCAGTCTCTCCTCAAACATATGAGTTTGGTCTGCTGTCAACCTCATCAACAAATCTGTCAGGAGAGGGAATTTATATTATTTTCAGGCATAAAAAAAACCTTAAAACTAGCAGATCTTAAGAGGTTAATTGGGGGTCACCACCTACCCTGTAATTCACCCCATGATGTCAGCTCTTTGAATTAATTACAAGTGGAAGCCAATCTACTTTCATTTTATCTATTGTTCCAACAACATATTAATTACACTTAATTGGACAGACAACTGTATTGTTTTTGTAATGTGGGCCTGTTCAGTGTTATGAAAGATTAACTGCAGAAAAAGCTAACAGCATATGACGGTTCTAATATTATGAATTACAAATATATAAATTAAAATATCTTATTTTAAGTATTAATAATGATAGGGGGCCTATTTCCTCCTGAAAACATCATTCTGAGTTAAGATCAGCAGACAAACAGTATAAAAAATGTTTGCACTTGCTCAGCTTAGTGGCTTCCAGTCTGATCCTCCTGATCTTCTCAAGAACTTCTTTGCCCATTATGCTTATTTTGTCAGTTGGAATGACACAAACCAGAACCTGGACTTTGTCGTTGGGCTTTGGCCTGGCATTGTAGAACTGACTGTCCTCAGATAAGGGAGACGCAGGATTAAACTGAAAAATATGTTTAATGGAAATTAGCTGTATGCGTAAAAAAAAACAAAGAAGAAAACCATCCTGATATCTTTGCAGCGTACCTTGTAACCTTCCTTGACATGACCCTTCATTGCCAGTACTATATCTTCTTCCAGGACACCTTTGGATTTTTCCAAGCCCATGATGTCATTAAAGACGAAAGGATACCACGATCCATCTGGCCTCTGGATTTTATGGGTTGTGTACTGAATCACACAGAAAATTAAATTTAAAAGTTAGTGAAATGATTTCTGGCTAAGTAACAGACGCAACTTTAAAACACTGGTACTTTGATGCTAGCTTAGCAAATTAGGATAAATCTCGCTGTTCAAATCTCAACCAAAAAAGAGTTTTCTTTGTTAACAAAGGACTCTGACATCAACCTTTTGTGTTTGACACGTTTTTAAATTTTTGACTTCTGTTCAGTAAAACACAATTATATGTTCATCTTACCCATTAAACTATAAATGTGGCATGTAGACCAAACTATAAACTAAAAGTTCTAATATTATTGACAGTTTTCTTTAGATTTAAATTCATGCAGATTTACTTAAAATGGCTGGGAATTCCTTTCAGAAAGACCACAATGAATGCTACCTTACCTCTTTGGTAAAAGAACCATGAGCAGTGTCATCAACCAAAGCATCAGTGCAAACTCTGCCCAACAGGACGGTCTTAACAGAGTTGACAAAACTGGACTTTCCAGCTCCAGCGGGCCCGACAAGGAGAATCCTGAGCATCTGATCTTCATTCTGAGGTGTGTATTTCTTCAGAAACCTCAGAACCGCCTGGTTGTTACTAATCAGGAAAGGAAACACAGACAGCATTAATATAATTTCCCAAAATCAGCAATCTCGTGTTAGAACACTGACTTTTAAAAAGGGTAAAACTTCAAGGAGAATTAAGGATGCCTCATTAATTCAACTTCAATGTTTCAGGGCAACCGGAGTAGGCTGGAGAGAAGAACCTACAAAGTTGATGCAGAAAGACGCTAACAGAAGCTCAAACAAGGGATATGCCCTGGGGTCCGTTCTTCGTACTTTGCTTAAAACATCCGAGATCAAATCACACATCCAAGATGATTTCATCCGGCTAATCCTGATCCGGCTAGTTGGGTTCTTCCAACACACCTGTTGTTTACGATTAGTATGGCTGGATTGAGTTATCTGAGACAACTGCGCATTCCTTAGACACGGGAAGTAAAGGACATGTGCAAACTGGGAATTTTAACAAAAAAAAAAAAATCTTTATCCATAAAAAAATAAAATTTTCCTTTTCCAAGTCATCCACAGTTTACACGGTAAAACTGTATTGCTCCGTGTCTAGATAATCCATCCATAGTTTTTTCTAATACAATATACGGCTCAACAGGAAGCAAGCCTTTAAAAGTAAACTAAACTTCACAATAAAATGGGCCGAACAAATCTTACTGAATAGGATAAAAATAAAAAGCAAACCATCATACAAATAACTTAAATATTTTCTATTTATGGCTCCAACACAACTTTTTCCTCTTTAAAAGCCACTGTTAAATGATGTGTTTGTCTGTTTATAACAGCCACCAAGAGAAATCTCTCTACATTTACACTGTCGCGCTGCGCTAAAGGGTCCTGTCTATTGCGCAATGCACGATTAATTCGAAAAACTCTGCAAATTATTCTTGCACCTTCTGCAACAGGTTGCTGTCGTAAAAATGGACATGGCTAGGGCAGACTTCCCATCTCCTCCGCTTATACAGCCGTCATCTAATCTTGTTTACATGAAATAAGCCTGCTCTGGAGCAGGTTTAAGCTGGCGCACATGTTGCTATGACAACAAGTGCAGGATGTCTTTCGAAGAACCAAACGATCCAAGATCATGCCAAATCGTCAACAATGAAATCCTGCTAAATGAGCTAGCGACGTACGAAGAACGGACCCATGGTGTGTGGCCATAAGTCTAGTTTTACTTGCTTCATATCCCCTAATTTTCTTGGTCTTACCTCCAGTGCCGTGTGAGCAGCTGTTCCAGCAGCTCCTCACTCAACACTGAGCTTTTCTTTCTATTATTAGATGGATTGTGTAGCTGTTTTTTCTGCCTTGCTTGTACAAAGCATGGCACTGAATATGTCGTGGACGGCTTTGTTGTTGTTCTCTTTCTTCACTGTGTTTTTTTTGGGAGACTGCCAATCAGTGCCTCCATTGTTCACACCAGAGATCAGACACAAAATGGAACTGAATTTCATTTTTGCTTTTGAACTCAATTCTTATGTTGACGACTTGTCTAAAGCTAGTCTATCTTTAGAATGAGATTTACCAGTATTTACCAAGATTTAAACGGCAGGAATAGTTTTACAATAATTAATAATTTCTATTCAAAATTAAATGTAATCAAAACACACTTACTCCCAGTCTATTTTCCTCCAGGGATCCTGAAGAACTGAAATTATTCACACAGATTAAGAAAATAAATTAACCAACTACATAAATATTTAAAATAAATAAAACAGATATTTTTCCAAAAAGTTTCACATAGTGAATGTTGTAAACACAAGATGAAACCTCTCTTTTTATTTGAATTGAATATTTTTGACCAAACATTTCCATTTTGAGTCATATAAATATAGTTTGAGAAATTTGGAGCCTGAAACCATTAATTATCTTTGCTTATAATGGCTCCAGAATCCCTGAATAGTTTAATAGTGCCTTGAGATGACATGTTTCATGAATTTATATAAATAAAATTGAATTGGATTAAATTTAATATTTTTAGTTGAAGCTTTGATTAGCGTTTGAAGCTGGACATGAGAGGAAAATTACAAATAAATATCTCTGCTTTGCCACTAGGTGGTAATATAGTGTATTTGATTTACATAATATTTTTTCATGTACATAAAGACAAAAATGTTAGGTTTAAAAAAAAAAACATTTAGAAAATATTTTTAACATCTTTTTATTTTTTTACCGAAATGGTCTGACATGTAAAGCTGCAGGTGAAAAAAGTTAATATGTTTTTGTCAGAGTGACCTTACAGGAACAGCTCTTCATATCAGACGCCAGTTCAGTTGACACATGATTATATCTGGCATGTCTGTCTTTCTTCTGAATGTAGTCAGGAATTTGCAGGGAAATTCTAGATGACTTGCTTGGTTAAAACTGGCTGGTCATTATGATGTCTGACTCACAAACCATGTTTTTTTAGGGCCAATAATACATATGTTTTAGTTAATTTACCAAACAAATCCCTCTATAAGTAACCTTACTCATATTAATTAATTTTGTATTAATTGATAAAACTGATTACTTGCAACCTGCAGGAAAATTTCCCACAAAGTTACACAAACATAACAAATGCATAAGAGAGAAGTTATTGTCATACCATCCACCAGTCAACAGGTTTGATTTTTTTTAAATCAAACCAATAAATATTAGTTTCATAAAAACGATTTATTAAATTATTGAAAACTAAACAGTAAACTTTACAAGACTTACCTTTAGAATTAGACGATCCCATGTCTAGAAAAAAAAACATCTCATTTGTAAATCAATTGCTTTTATTTTGTGCAAATAAAATTTTGTCTTGATATTTTTGTTTTTAATCTAAGTGCTTGTAAATGAACAATTATTTATAAAAGTTTAAAATCAATATCAAAATTTTGCACATTTCTTTTAATTAATTGAAATACCTGAACTGAAGGTTCAACAGAACAGAGACTTTGATCAATGGAGGAAATAACGCAGAAAAGCAAAATTTTCAGGGTTTGATATTCAGTTTTGAAGTCAGCAACAAGTTCCTTTTAATCTGGTAGTATATATATATACACACACATGTATAATTCCTACCTTTTGATACCTGAAAAGAAGTCTGAGAAGCAGATCAATGAGCGGCCAAATTGCCACTGAGAAGATTTTGGTACTGACTCTAATTCACTCTCTCAGCCTTGGTTGCACTTTCAATTTTAAACCGGTCTGTCTGCAGACCTTAGATCTCCATTGTTGTGCTATTACGCACTGTTCTAAGTTATTTAATGTTTATTAAATAACTCTCCGTCTGTTAGGTATCGTCCGGTGAATATCAGCCCAAACATCTGACATATGGACTTTGGTCATAGCTTAAAAAAACACAGTGAAAACACATTATTAAGTAATGTGTTTTCACTGTGTTTTTAACCATTCTAAACTTCCCCAGTTTATTTCTCTGCCAAACCTCTCCCGTTGTCTCTGGTTGTGGTGACATGCGTCCGGTTGCAGTGAATTACTCCAAGGTAAAGCTGGTTATCTGGTTATCGTCATAAACTGTCATTATAGGAAATTACAATCATACACCATTACACAGACACATCACACAAAGCCCTACATATTTAACCGTCTTAATATTTTTCACTGAAAATAGTCAAATCTGAATAAGAAAAAGATTTTACCTGAAAAACAGTTTCTTCGTTTGCAGAGCCAGTTCATTATTATTTAAAAGCCATGTGACTGTTTAGTTTTACTTATTGTTTGATTAACAATTTCTGAATTTTAAAATGAGTAAGGATCTCTTTCTTCAAAAAAAGTTCAAAAATAAATGTGTAGAGGTTGTTCTTCTGTCTTGTGATATTTTTAGCATCCTTCTGTCTTCTGTCTGGGTGATCTGATTAGTTTGAAGTGATAACATCCTGTCTAGACCAGGTTATCACCTGTTGTCTGACAACATATTTGATGCATTGAGCTGCAATCTTTGAAACTATAATTGGTAATCCTGTTCAGAAACACTTTTTGTTATACTGGGAAAAATTGTCCTTCCATCCTGAAACTAGTCAATACATTATGTATTTAGAAAAAGAAGGTTAAAAAATCAATCTCTGCGGGAGCTGCAGACCTGTAAAAACTATAACCAATCTGCTGTTTGGTCTGAAGGGCAGGGATTTGTCAGAGTTTTGGTTCTGCTCTCACCCCCCCTCTGTCCCTCAAGTACCGGGGGAATCACCTTATCTATAGGTTGTCCCACATTTCAATCATTCTGACACGCTCATGTAACGCCAGTGTGCGTGCTCGTTCCTTCATAGTTTCTGCTTGCTGGCTGCGAATGCTAGTGTTTATGCAGACCTCTCAACTTTTATCAAAAGTTAAGAGTGAGATTATGCTAATTTGGGGGCGGGGCTTGTTTGGGGGCGGGGCTAACCGGACCCTGGAAGAGCAGTTGGAGTCAACTCCATCTCATTTTTATCCCCCAGACAATGAAGTAGACATGTATTACTTTTGTTAAAAAGAGAAAGAGACATAATAATACTTTATTGTTCAGTTAATGGATTAAGACATAAAAAAATACACAATTGTTCAAATAATACTGAATAAAATTAAGTAGTTTTAAGTTATTGACCGAATTATTATTATGGTGCGTCTTTACGCACGATCCAGCTGCTGATGTCTCCCTCCTTTCAGCTCAATGCACTTTTAGACTGTTACAGTTTATAATATTCTCATCACCTTTCACAGCGACAGGTTTCTCAGTCAGTCGCCGCGCTGACAAGTCAAATCTCTATTGCTCTCGTCAGTGCGCTCTGGGCGGTGAGGTGGGCGGATTTTACCCCCGTGCGCTGCGTGCGAGGGATAAACAGCGGGGAAAATGCATAACTAAATACTGTAAAGGGCTTCTATAAAGGGAACAGGGGTACTGACAGGTCTGAGATGAAGCCCCTGATGTTACAAGTTCTTTAAAATGACCCATAAAAGTGCGCACCTGAATTAAAGCGCGAGGCAGCACGTCCACCGAAGCGCCACTGAATCTATGTTGTTAAAAAAATAGCATGAAACACAGCTAGTAACTCTCCTATTGACTTTAACTGGCACACGTTGCTACCGATGTGAGGACATTAAACATAGTGATTCACGTTTTGAATGGTGAACGGTGATAAAAGCACCAAGGGAAAGGAGGGGGAGAGGAGCAAGCGCTGAGGCACAGAAATACGGTGCATGTAGTTAAAAAATGCAGAATTAATAAAAACGAAACGTATAAACAGACCAAGTGGCGTTTTAAACTGCATCTGGTTAGCAGAACTGTTTTATGATCCTACGTGCAGCCATGACTGGTTCTGAATGGACCGGTCATCTGGCAGCAGCTCCGCCCCCTCCCCTCCTGTGTACGCGGTACAGGACCTTACCGGCTCACTTTCACCACTGTTAAGACTAAAATTATTCATAACTCTGATCACTCTTCCTGCTGCTCTGTTAACATGAACTGCAGCAGGAATTACTGATGGCCACAAGTTGTGAAAGAAGCCGAAACAGCTCAGCAGAAGGCGGAGTTTTGTCGTCTGCAGCCCAGACAGGCTTTATGATTTTTATGCGTGAGAAATTCCATGTTTGCGTGTGAAATGTCTTGTGTTGCGTGTGAGCGTGTGACGTTAGTGAAATGCGTGTGTCACACGGTCAATGCGTGAGAGTTGAGAGCTATGGTTTATGTATACCTCTCAACTTTTGACGACAGTTGAGAGTGAGATTGTGGTCCTGGGGGGGGGGGTGCTGTTGGTCGATTCAAGACGTTCTGACGGGGCGGGGGGGTGGGGGGAGGTGGGGTGCTGTTGGTCTATTCAAGACGGTTAGATGGGGGGGTGGTGGGGGTGGGGGGGGGGGGGCTGTTGGTCTATTCAAGACGGTTAGACGGGGGGGGGGGGGGTGCTGTTGGTCGATTCAAGACGGTCACTGTTTTTAACGGACTTTGCTTTCATGCTACAGTTTGTAATACAACATGCCGACTTACCATGCACGCACGCAACACGGACCGTTGAAGTGTTTCACTTTGGATTAGGGAAACTTTATTGCGCGGCGCAGGTCCTTGCAGCTGTGTTCCCTCTACTACTGGACGTGCGGAAACCATTATACCGCAAATTGGTTCCGCCATGACGCGAAGCGTTCGGACGCGTGCGTTTCAAGAGTGAGATTTTGATTGCAAGATTGAGATTTTCAAAGTAATGCGTGTGAGCGTGTGCAATTTATGAAATGCGTGTGTCACACGGTCTATGCGTGACAGTTGAGAGCTATGGGTTTATGTATCCGGTTAGCTTAGTGGCTAGGTTAGCAGTTAGCTTAGCGGTTAGCCATTCATTGTAACTCCATTGCTCTCACTATACACTTTGAACATGACTGAGAGCCGTAAGAAGCAAACCGTGTTCAAGTTTATGAAAAGAAGAAGAAGGCCTCAGTAGGAAGAAATAAGACCAGAGTGAATTTGGGAGATTATTTTGTATGCGTTCCCTCTGAAGAGCGGATGAGCAGGTAAGACGGCCCTACTTATGCAGTTATTCAAAAAGGGACTTGGGGAAACTTCTGGAAAAATCACCAACTGTACCATTAAGTTAGGAAAAAATCCTTTTATCTTAACCTTGGTCAGTTTCAGTGAGAAGATGGGTACAACCTGGATAGAGTTAACTGACGTGAGTAAATGTTCTGTTATGAGGCTCTTAAAGTTGCTGTAGATCGGTTTATTTAATTAATAACGGTTGGTCTTCGTTCACGCCGAGCGGCCGCTTTACTGTGAGGCATTGCAGAGGGTCAGGCTCGGTCTGACATTATTTACAATTGATTTATTAATTAAGTAAACCGAGATTCTGATAGTTCAGCAATACTGCCGGTAGATGGTGCCACGTCTGTTTTTATCTGCTAATTGTGCCTGAGAAAGTATTCTTTTTTGGCTCAAAAAGGACCATCAAAACATTATCAAGATAGAGGCTTGGTCTATATAACCTCATTTTATCATGATCAAATAGTTTTTGGTCTTTTTTTATAAGCCTATTACGTGGCTATGTACCTTTAGGCAGGTTGACCTTGTCAGACCTAGATCCCAGTCTGGTTGTGACGTCAAACATCTTTAGGTTATTACTCACCTTTTGTTTACAGCACACAAATAGCATTTGTACAATGGGCGCTACTGCAGGAATGTCAACACCTATTGTGTTCTTTATGACCTGATGCACACCATCTGTTAAACTACCTAAGGCCGAAACAGCAAAACAGAAAAAGACAAGCAAGTTAATATGAAAAACTAAACAGATTATTCCATTTACAGAAGGTACTGCGCAGGGTCAGGACTTATTCTCCTCCCCTCTTCACAATCTCTGGAACCAGGATCTACATATGCTATTAGCAAAAGTAGATGGACTTACTGCTGTGGTAGGACTGTACCAATCAACCTGCATTTGTACCTGTTGAGCTTGGAAACATAATTAGGGATTGGATCGCCATTATAAAAAAAAACAAGGGAACAACGCACTAGTGCAGTACTAAGACATTGGGGTTTTAAAGGCGCCATTTTATTCATTTTTTGTTTTGTTTTTATGTATGCCAAGAAGTGTTGTTACATTCCTATGGTGGCAAATTGTTCTACTAAAGCCAAGTTTGTATTTTCAACTCTTTTGTGTTGGCGTCTTCATTGTGGCTGACTAAAGGAAGCTCTGTTTGGACCTAGTCTAGTAGTACTTACCTGTCCAGGTGGGTTACAATTGCTTACCTTCTGTCCCCATGTGAGGAATATAATGTTCTGAACCAAACCCTTACTGATAATGGCTGATTTTTGCTGTATAGTTTCTTTATTATTATTTCTATTTCTTCCTACATTTCATGGCCGTGGTGTGCGCCATCATGCAGATCATCACCAAATTTTCTCTGGATATTTTGACTCCACTTTTCATTTATGGCAGAGCTTTCAGCAGATTTGTAATGAAGCCTGACAAACTGCTTCACATATGGATTGTATCAGAATGCTCCAGCGTTAGCATCACGAAGAACAAATGATTTTCCAGAAGCTGTCTTAAGACTCCCAAATACTTGGATACACTGTCCGCATGCTTTTAGCCATCTGAACTGACCGTGGTTGTTTGGGCTTTCATAGGCGAGCGTACCAATTTCCTACATTTCTTGTGACAAATTCGTACATTTTCCATACTTTCTGTAGAAGAGGGATGGATAATAGAAAATCTGATGGGCAAATTGAGCACCTAAAGCCATTTCTTCACCAGCAGGCACCACTGCACATCTGTCTGTGCGGCACACAGCGTTGTTATGGCGCTGTGCGTTCAGATAAAGCAGTTTGATGTGAAGATTTCTGGGCCTGAAGTTGAGCAGTGACAGCTATATTGGTTGCTTGGTCTGCTGATTTGCATATTCATGCAGGCACTTACCCAAATAAGTTTGTACTCAGTGTTCTGCTCATTTTAAACACGCAAATTGCTTTGCCCCAGCTTTGTGCACACTAATTAGTTTATACCTGTTTTAATACGTACAAACCTTTTGTAGATCAGGCCCTAAATCCGCTACAAGCTAACAATAACAAACAATATTTTGTGGCCTGTTATGATTTTGTCTGTTTTGCAATTTTTAAAGGCGAATGAAGATTTAACCAAAATGGATCTTTTTGCATGACTAGACTTTGTATGAGACTGTGAAATGTTGAAAAGGGCAGAACAGATGAAGAAAATGTAACTCTAAATATTACTCAGGATCTTGGTTAAATATATAAATCTAACAGTCAAACAGGATAATATATATCTATTGGAATAAGAATCAGAGCAATTATGGTTTAAAAGCAGATTTATTCTGATTAAATTCCTCAATGTGGATACATGTGGTATATCTGAGAAACATTGTACAGTTTAAAAGTTGACGGTTTAACCATTTGCAAAGTATTCAACCATTGTATCGGGACGTACGTTGAATTAAAACAAATGTGCTTCACAAAGTTTCGTTGTGACTGTGGCGGAGGGTGTTGCAGTCGTCTCCACAGTGGATGATGTGCCTCAGGGCGCTGAAGATCAGTGTGTTCATGTCCTTTTTCATGTCGATTTCTTCATGGTAGTTCTTCACAGGGAAGATGCAATTCATGGGAATACCCACAGCGGCACTGAATTTCTCCATCTAGAGAAGAAAAAAATAAAAACATCATGTTCACAGTTCTCCTACTGTTCTCCAGTTTGCATCGTTTGCTGTTATTTCAACTTTTTGTTCTCTTGTCATTTTTCTCTTCATAGTAGGTACACCTGGTCTGGGGTTAGCTCATAAACTATGTAAACCCATAGATTAATGATAATCAGAGGTGTTTTCATTGCCTAGGTGTGAATCAGATTATTCAGAACTTTATTGTCAACTGTAATACATTCTTATCCAAGTCAAAAAAACAAAAAGAAAAGATTGTGTTGACTTTAAGTTGAAACGTTGTTGTTTTTTGTAAAACTTCTGCTGGCAAACCAACGTCTTGTCCCCTTTTAACCAATAACTGTTTTGTATTAAATAAAAGAAAAAACAAAATTTGGTTTTCCATTCATAAATACAACAACTTGATGTGTCCTGGGTGTCTGGATGAGAATGTGACGGCCGTTCCTGTGGGACATTATGTTCAGAAATTGTAATGTTGACTTGAACAGGCAGCCACCGTTTAAGTGATCCAGAAGTTACTCCACCATGTTTGTAGCTCCATGTCAATTTACAGGTCCTGATTATTTTTTCTTTTGTCAATTGGAAGATGTTCCCTTGAACCAGAAGGTCCTTTCTCCCCTCGGAACTTACAAATAAACTTACTTTCCATTATACCATATTTTTCGGACTATAAATCACTCTGGAATATACGTCGCATCATTTAAAAATTGTGTCATAAAGAGGGAAAAAAACATATAAGTAATGGCCTGTTACGCTGAAAGTTGTCAAAATTAAGCCTAAATTAGACCGTGAGCGTAGCGGTGCTGTGTGCGAAGCTAACAGTACGACACAGATGTTTTAGAGCAACTTAAAGCTCACGTGCATCAGCAAAGTTGTAAACAGCTAGCGCTAGCTGTTATTAGCTTCCCGGACAGCCTGATAACAGGGTTCTGTCACGGTCTGGGCTCTCCTATCGAGCTGCTCCATGCAATGCTCCCCTGTGTGAATCCATCCTGAAACAGTGAAACGACATACCAACATGTGTTCAGTCTTTGTTGTCTACAAGTTAATGTTTCAATAAATTTTTAAGTGGTACAGGAGCAGGATAGTTTTCACAAGCCTAGAGCTCTTGTTTCTATAGACAGTAATGTTTACTACCTGGTTCATGCAGGTCAATATGAATTACCATTTAAATTTGATGTATAAGTTGCACCTGAATATAACCTGCAGGATCGGCCAAATTATGAAAAAAACGGCAATTGTTTGGCACACCCATTTTTTATTAGGCCCGGCTGAAAAGCAATTTCTGGCTACACCACTGAAGTCCAGTGTGAAGTCCAGTGTGTGGTAACAAGGAGACTCCTAAAGCATGTAGGACAGAGGCACTTGAGGACTAGGGTTTGGAAGTTCTGGTGTAGAGGGTCTAAAGCACTATCTGACAACCGGTAACTGTAAATGGTGACAGGAAATGTTGCAAAAACACAAAAATATTTCTAAATTGTTTTATTGATAGAAAATCATGTCCAAAAGTAAAGTGAATTGTGTGTTTTTCTGCCCAGTTGTGTTTTTGAATCATGTTTATGAGGACAAATACCATTTATACTGTTCAATCGTGATATATTATCAGTGTTTCTCCACATAATAATTTTTTATTAATGAAAATATGAATTAAACAAACCTTTTCTTTTAGTTGTTGAAGCACGTAGACATTCCTTAAGTCCTCTTTCATCTCAGGACAGAGTTGATCGATTTTGGTGAGAACAGCAATCTGAGCAATGTCTGTCAGTGAAAACAAATTTTTTTTTTAAATCAGGCACAAATACAAAAATGCAAAATATGTAACATGTCAGTCCCCCTCTGTTCTCACCAACAGGTGGGAGCCTGCTGAAAAAGAAACGGCTCCAAGTTCTCAGCTAGCTAATCACACGTTTTAAAATCAGTTCGCCCACTTCGTCCCACTGGCAGCAAAAGTGAGAATAATAGGAATTTGTCACAAGAAATTTAAGCAATCGGTACAGTCCCCTATGAAGGGTAACAACCAAGGAGAGTCAGGGTGGCTCAATGTATGTGCACATTACGCCAGAGTATTGGGAGCCTTTCCTTTAATAAGCATCTTAAAAACCATAACCTGTCTCCGTGTTTGTCGCTTCTGGGTCACCTTAGAAAACATAATCATGACACAGACTGGTTGTTGGTCACTCTCGAGTCCTTAAATTGTCTCTAAAGTAAAGGTAGAGTGGACAATTTCTGGAAATGTAGGTAAAAAAATGCCCTTTGTGAATAACTGCGCACATGCGCAGCACTACCTTACCTGCTCTTCCACTCTTCAGACAGATTGCGTGAAAGAAAGTCTCCCAAATCTACTCTCGTCTTATTTCTTTGTTCTTCTCATAAACTTGTAAGACAGTTTGCTTCTTGCAACTCTCAGCCATTTCGAAAGTATACGGTGCGAGCAGCGGAGCTACAATGAACGGCTAACAGCTAAGCTAACTGCTAAGCTAACTGCTAAGCTAACTGGATACATAAACACAGAGCTCTCAACTCTCAAGCATTGACCGGTTGACACACGCATTTCACTGACTTCACACTCTCACACTCAGGACATGGCATTTCTCACGCATAAAAATAACAAAGCCCATCTGGGCTGCAGATGATCTATCAACAGTTCTGTCCATCCAGAGCTCAGTCTAAACCCCGCCTTCTGTGGAGCTGTTTCAGCTTATTTCACAGCTTGTGGCCATCAGTAATGATTCCTGCTGCAGTTCATGTTAACAGAGTATCAGGAAGAGCGATCAGAGTTCTAAATAATTTTGGTCTTACTCTTAACCAACGGTGAAAGTAAGCCCTACGGTCCGGTACTGTACGCAGGAGGCAAGGGTGGAGAGCGGCTACCAGATGAAGCCTTCGTTCAGAACCACTCATGGCTGCACGCTGGATCAGAAAACAGTTCTGCTAACCAGATACAGCCTAAAAGCCACTTAGTCTGTTTATCAGTTTAGTTTTTATTAATTCTGCAGTTTTTAAACTACAAGCGTTGTGTTTCTGTGCCTTACGCTCTCACTGCGCCTCTCCTCCCTTCCCTCGGAGCCAGCGTGCTTAACGGTGGGCGTGCTGCCTTGTGCTTAAAATCAGATGCGCATAATTAAGTTACCGTACATGTAATTTAGGTGCGCACTTCTAAGCGTCATTTTAAGGAACTTGTAACATCGGGGGCTTCAGGTCCGACCCGTAATTCCTCCTCTTCCCTCTAAAGGAGTGCTTTACAGTTTTTACTTCCGCTTTTTCTCACTGTTTATTCCCAAAGTGTAGCGCACCAATGGGGGGAAACACACCTCACCTCCTTAAACCCGTACCATTCCGTATAAATTATGCTGATACAAGACCTTACCAAAAAAAGTGTTTTTTTCTACCGTTACTAAGGAACCAATGATTGCAGAGCTTGAAAAGCTGCACCTATACTCATCAACTCTGGGGTTGCAATGCATACAAAGTGCTATATTTCCCATAAGATTCTCCCATTTAAGACTATTAGTGGGCTAAAAGTGAAGCAGAAAGTAATTATTCCGTCCACTGAAGTTGAAGTCGCTGCTCAACTTCAAAGTCAGCCTTCGGATTGCGTAATTATGCACCAGAGCGCCCTACGCCATAGAGGAGATTTGTCTGGTCACCGTGGAGACTCAGATGAGAAATCTGTCGCTGTAAAAGGTGATGATGATGGTTATAAACTGTAACAGGCTAGAAGTGCATGGAGCTGAAAAGCAGCAGCAGCAGCTGGATGGTGCGTAAAGACGCAGCGTGAACCCCTGTGTGCTTCACATGTTGCAGCTGAGGGGAAAATGTTGGACCATATAGGCTTGATGAACCTCAGCCTCATTCATCAATGAGACCAACATGGATAAACAAACCCATAGATTAATGATAATCTGTAGTGTTTTCATTGCCTGGGTGTGAATCTGATAATTCATATTGTGCCTTTTGTGATAAACTATAATATTTTCTTATCAAAGTCAGGAAAAAAAGATTTCTCTTCTAGGGTCCAGTCAGCCCCGCCACCCAGCCCTGCTCCACCCTCGAAAATTAACATAATCTCACTCTTAACCTTTGATAAAAGTTGAGAGGTCTGCATAAACACTAGAAGTGCGCAGTCAGCAAGATGAAACAAACAAGGAACGAGCATGCACACTGGCGTTGCGCGGTCACATTGTAATGATTAGCATGTGGTACAACCAATAGCTAAGGTAATACCCCAGGCACTTGAAGCTGAAATAAGATTGTCCACTGTACCTTTAAGAGCTGTGTGGAATGAGCTGATACTAATGTCACCCAAATACCTTTTTGCACATTATTGGTCAGAAGAGTGATGTGTGTGTAATTTATACATATTCATGTTCAAGGACAGTTTTCTGTGCATCTTTTTACACTACAGTGCATAAAATTACTTATTTCTGGTCTTACTCAGGCTGCTGGCGTCCATTCTGATGCTCCTAATCTTCTGTACAACTTCTTCACTTATGTTTAATTTGTCTGCAGCAAATACGTAGACAACAACATGAACCTTGTCGCTGGGATTTGGATTGCGCTTATAGAATTCATTATCCTCATCCAGCGGTGCCGCAGGATCAAACTGAAAAACAAATTTAAATTAAGGGATTAATATCTTGCTATGAAAGTGTGAACATATGTTTAAGGAAACTTAATGAAAAATGTGACTGCTGTATACACTGTTAGCACTGTTGCTTTGCAGCAACAAGGTCCGGTGAGTTTAAATCACGGCCAGTTTGCATGTTGCACCTATGCAGGCCTCAGTTCCCCTCAGGTTCTCCGGCTTCCTCGATCAGGCCAAAAACATGTATGTTAGGGTGTATTCACACCACCCACATTTGGTCCACTTTAAACGGACCAGAGGTTGTTTTTCTGCTTTATTCGGACCTTTTGTGCACGTGTGAATACACTCATGCAAGTCCTGGTCTGTACCAAACAACAGGACTGAGTGGTTTCAACTGGAGTGGTCTCGGTCCACTTCCAAACAGACTTTGGTGTGGTTTGCTTCTGGTGAAAATACAAAACGGCCTCAATCCGAACCAACCACAGAAAACATACGTCTCTTTGGAATTAACAACCACCACAGCCGTAGTACTTAAATTATAGCTGAACCGGCATCTGTTGCTGCTGCCAGTGTGCTGTGGGACCGCTTCAGCTTGCAGAACGCATTCTCTGACATCGTTCCAAAGTTAGAAATAAAACATCTTGACACTTGCGTTGAATGAGCAACTCTTGCCACTCACAATGATTTACCCGCTATAATAAAAGCACAAATAAAAATAAAACGAAGGTGCTGCACACAGGAGTTCTAGGGTACCAGCAAACACGGTTAAATCGTAGGCAACCAAACTTACACTCAGTTCTTTCTGAAAACATTTTAACACCAATCGAGGAGTCTCTGTCAATTCTAGTGGCTCGCACTTGAGCCATTGACAAAGACTCCTGGATAGGTGTTGAAATTAATGAAAGTCCTGTTGCCTCCGATTTAAGCCGGTTTTGCTGTTGTGCCGACCCGACTGATTTCTAGGGTAGTTTTCCTCCATTTCAAAGTCTCTGCTACAACCCGCCATAGTAAATTCTATCCAAATAGGAGCAGCAATCGCCACATGGGTGGCTTTGTTTACAAGTTATGGTTCACTTGCAAAAAGCAAAACGTGAAAGCAAACCACACTAAACGAAAAAAAATAAAGTCTGCTTTTGGTCCAGACCAAATAATCTTACAGGTGTGAATACATCCTTATACTAATTGGTCTCTCTAGATTGCTGTTAGTGTGTGTGAATAATTGTTTGTCCTGTGATGGACTGGAGAACTATGCATTCACCTCTTGCCCTATTAGCATTGGAAAAACAGATAATAGAGCGATGAAACATTAACAATTAACAGCAAACACACTTAAATTGGAGGCAACCGGAATTACCTTCAGTTCTTTCTAGGAGCCTTTTGACACCTATCCAGAAGACTTTGTCAATTTTTTGTGTGTGTCCTGTCTGGCAGTAGAGCAATAAGAATTGCCAATACCAGATTTTACTTTCACAAGTGGAGCCTTACTGGTTTCACCATAGCGCTCCGCTTGATTTATACATGCACAGAGCTTTATTACATTTTACGCTGGGACTATTTCATGTTCAGTGGACACAGAAACAGGAAGGTGGAAGAGGAAAAAAAAGAAGAGAAACAGGTGAGCCAAAATGCTAAAAGGGAGAAAAGGTGAAGGAGAAAGAGGAGAGGAAAAGGAGAGAACAATATAACATCCTCTGAGTCTGCTTCTACACCTGCAAAGACAGATATATAAAAAGAACAGCAAAACCAGCAGATAAAGTATTACAGGTACAAACAACCAACGCCTTGATACCATCACTTAAGAATTTACAGGATTATTTAATACATTTATAAAGTGTCAGTTGAAGATACTAATAGGGGTTTTCTGTATAGAAGTGAATCTGTAAGTACCTGGATCCAAGCACCTGTAGATGTTTGTCAGAGTGAGCTTGTGTCTGTGAGGTTTATCCATGAGAAAAATGCTCAGTAGGTGTGGTGAGGACTCATGGATAGGTGTTGAAACGTTTTCAGAAATAACTGAGCGACGGTCCGGATGCCATCGATTTAAGCCTGTTTGCTGTTGAGAAAGCTGAGAATTTGCGCAGGACTGAGCAGCTTACCTTGTAACCTTCCTTTACATGTCCCCTTAAGACCATTTTGACATCCTCCTCTAAGACTCCTCCTCCATCACCCAGACCCATGATGTCACAAAAGACAAACGGGTAGAATGAACTGTACTCGTTGCGCACTTTGTAGGTTTTGTACTGCAAGACACAAGTGGAGAAAAGCACATTTATCAAAGAAAAACAAGATTTTGGAAAAACAGCGAACTGCTCTGTCCCAATTTCTGAGTAAAAGTGATTTCTTCATGCAGGATCAAATGATCCAACAGGAATCTATAATCCTACAGAAGCATTTTAAATATCTAAAGCTAACATTGATTACAACAGTTGGTTATGAATTTAACGATTTTAGCCTTCTGCTCTATTTATTATATATATGTATAATACTTATATAATATCTTCTGCCTAATAATGGTGGTCCTTCACATTTTCATACCATTTTCAAAACATAAGCATTGTTATATTCTGCCAACATTATTTATATGAACGTTATTATACGACTAATGAGTGTTGAAAAAACAAACAATATGATATTTAAAAATAGAGAGATTCATGAAAATATATTAATTGATGACTGATGATTTTGGGTGTTAGTACTGATGAAAATACAATCTGGAAACCACACAGTGGTAATTTCAACATGAACATATATTTTTCTTACCTCTTTTGTAAACATCTTGTCAGAGGAGCAATCTGCTGAAGCTAGTGCGTAAATGCGGCCTGTTAGGACAGTCTGGACTGAGTTGATGAAACTGGACTTTCCAGCGCTTTCATGTCCTAATAGAAGAATCCGGAGCTCCCGACCTTTAAACTGCATTTCGTAGTTTTTCACATACTTAAGATCAGCCTCGTTGTCTCTGATTAGAAAAGAAATATCATGAAAAAGACCAAACTACAAAAATCCTACTAATGTTTTTTTTTTTTTTTTCCTGAAAGCTTTCATTATTGTGGTTGGTAAAAAAATTAGCAAATGACATGTAATCCTCCCTTGACAGTATTGGCTTAATATATTATGTCATGACTACTTAAAAGATGCCTGTACTATTAAAATATATATATTTTCAAAGGTATTCCAGTAATAATCATGACGTAAATCTTAGTTAAAACTAAATCTCAACAAAAAAGGCGCTTATAAAAACCCTTCTCAATTTGTTTTTGACCAGATTTTGTCATCTAAGTGATCGTTAAGATTATCTTCATAACTATTATTTATATAAGGGATACCTATTTTCTTTGCCATTTTTATTATTTCTTACCCCCATTTTATTGTCCTCCATGGTTTACTAAAAACTGAAAAAGAGAAAGGTCAAGAAAAAAAACAAGATTATTTAAAAAATTACAAAAA
The DNA here is from genome assembly GCF_011125445.2 of Fundulus heteroclitus. NCBI lineage: Eukaryota > Metazoa > Chordata > Actinopteri > Cyprinodontiformes > Fundulidae > Fundulus > Fundulus heteroclitus. The sequence goes on from NW_023396770.1 coordinate 3,120,031, forward strand.
CTATTTATAGCTTTTCCTCTGGTTTTACGAATAAATATTTACAATAAAAAAAATGCAAATAGAAAAATATAAAACAGCCAAAATAACTATCTCAGGTCTATTTTCAACCCCTCTTTTTGGCTGAAGCTGAAAAATATTATATTATGCCAAATAATGAAATGAAAGTCATACGGGAGATATTATCTTAAAAGGTTTGATGATACCAGCTTCTCCAAAAACATTTTGATGTGAGTGCCCTTGAACAAGACACTTAACCCCAAGTTGGAGTAAACTAAACTTCATATTGGTGTATAATTTTGGGAGTGCTTGTAAAAGCAAATGAGTTTATAGAATTTAAAAATTTAAGTTCACAAACATAATCAGCTTCAGTTCCCAAGTTGTTTTGTACAACAATGAATTTGGCTTTGGTTCCACTTTGCTTTCAGTGAAGACATTTTAGTATACAAATGTACAAAAAAGGTGAATATACAATTTTTGTAAATATGAATCTAAATATTTTAACCAAAATGGATTGGACTGGTGCAATTAGAATGGTATCTGTGTCCCCTGACTGTAAATGTTTTATCTTATTAGAAGAACAGGGGAAAAGGTCTAGTCTGATCTATCCTCCTCCATTCTGCTCTAACCAGATAACTAGACAAATATAATCAGTCCCTCTTATACAAGAGTTATCTGATGTGTCACACAACAGTTTCTCATCCTTTAGTGTCTGCTGGAAATATCCCAGGTCCCAGCAAGAGAAAATTATAATCAATTCTTTTGCTGCAGTTGAGAAGTATTTTTTTAATTTAACAGGCTCCAAATATGCACTTGCTTTTTTATTAATCTTAAAACAGGAAATTCTGACAACATTAATGCAGTACATCATAGAATGAGCATTATTGCAACCTGGCTTCAGTGACAAGTATATCTGTAGTTCATCTGCATAGCAGAGGGAAAAGAACCAGTGTAGCGTTATGACTCCAAATGGCAGCACATAAAGTGAAGAGGGCCACAAATGGTGCCTTTTTGGATCCCAAATGAAAAAGTACAGAATAAAAATTTTAACCATGACAGAGAAACTTCTGCCAGATAAGAGGAGAACCATGTTTGTGTTCTGCCACGGATACCAACCTATTGGTTCAATCATGGTAAGAAAATGGAAGGATTCACTGTGTCAAACAAAGGCTGCTGTGAGGTCCAACAAAACCAGAACCATGAGCGACTTTTGTTTAACAGGCACATGGAACCCAGCCCGCGCTTTAGGCCATACTTCCCACCTTATACATTTTCCATGTTACATGTTAAATATTGGGATATTTGTCAAAAGGTTTTGTGCCTTTATCAAATTTGAAAACGCCATACTTTGAGCTTTGTGGGATTAAAACGTGAACTGGTCAGCATGCTAACGCTAGCACTAGCATACTAGAGTAAATCCAAAGCTAATTTTTATGGAGTTTGGGACTGTGTTAGCATGGTGCGGGCGCTAGCTGCACAATTTGACTTTATAAAGTGCCTTCAATAAAATTTAATTGAACTTTGATTGTATTTTTGAGACCACTGCTAACAGCTACATTAGCTTGGATAGGGTTTGCATTAAATATTTACTAAACGTTGCACTTATTAAATTTTTTGGCAAAGCAAACATTGTTTACGAAAAGTTGTTGGTTTTAAAGCCAAATATTGTTGTCGCTTCACCAGTTAGTGCACTCAGTTCCCAAATGCTCTGCTGTTGTCTTTGTGGTGTTAATAAATTAACACTACAACTATATTTATTAACACTAAATATAGTTGAATATCATTTGCAAATCTTTGTATTATGTTTTTCATTTTGTTTTAATTACATTTTACACAATGTCCCAACTTAATTTAAATTGTGTTGAAGAAAAGAAAAGATGCAAAGAAAAGTGGCTACCTGCTGGCCTGACTTGTTCACATGACTCACAAGGCATGTCTGTTAGGGCAAATAATATTGATTCTTAAAAAAAAGATTTTGGACTCTTTCTCTGTACAATTATTTGCATAACAAAATTAGCTTTTCGCTTGCAACTACAGGAAAACATCAGGCAAAGTTACAGAAACATAACGAATGCTTGGGAGAAAATACCCACCAAAATAAATGATCAATATTAAAAATAAGATTTCTTAAATCAAGAAGATATATATACCAGTTTCTTAAAACTTATTCAATTACTGAAAACTAAACAGTAAACATTGAAATAGACTTACCTGCTGATTTAGAGAAAGACTTTCCCATAGCTAGAAAAAGAAATCTCATTTGTAAATTGATTGTTTTTATTTTGTTCAACTAAAATATTCTTTCTTGATATCTCTTTAAATGTAAGTGACTTGTTAATTACAATGATTTCTAAAAGTTAGAAATGTATATCTTAACTTTAACTGAAAATAGTTGAACTGAAGGTGCAACAGAACAGAGCTGTTCTAAAACAGAACAGAACCTTTGATCAAAAAAGGTAGGAACACTATTTTTTAAAACGGCTACACATTCAGGGTATGATTTTCAGTTTTGCAGTCAGTAACAGATTGCTTTTAATATGAAAGTAAATATGTAAAATTATTCTTACCTTTCGTTACCTGAACAGCAGTTTGAAAACAGATCAATCAGCAGCCAAATTAGCTCTGAGAAGGTTTTTCAAAGACTGTCCTAATTTATCGTTTCAGTCTTAGTTGCACTTTCAGGTTTAAACCGGTCTGTCTGCTGACCTTTGATCTCCCTGATCTACTGTTTTAGCATATTTATTACAGCATTTAGCAGCATTATACTGTGGCATCTTTAGGAAACTTGACATTTTGAGGAAAGAAAGTCACCATTACAAAGCTGTATCACACAAAGCCCTACTCACAGATTTAACCATCTTTATTTTTTCATTGAAAAAATACAATCTGAAGAAAAAAAAAAAAAACATTTGTCGAGATTTTACCATAAATGCTGTTTATTTCTTTACAGAGCCAGCTCATTATTATTTAAAAGCCATGTAACTGATTAGCTTAACTTATCGTTCGTGTTTAATGAACAATTTTTGGATTGATTTCAAGTGGACTGGCAAGATCTCATTATCAAGAGAGACCTGAAATGAGAAACCAATAAGCACCATTTTATCTACAAAAAAGTATCAAAATACTTAAGCATGCGTAATTTCTTTTTGTAACTGGAGACATTTTCATCGTTCTGTTAGTTCTCTGTCATCTGATTTCTTTGAACAGATAACATCCAGATGTGGTGATTGCCTGTTGTCTGGTTTCACAAAGCAGGTAAAAATGTAATGAATTATGAGGAGATGAACCCGGTATTCAGCCAGACACTAAAATAATACTTTAAAAAGGATTTATTGTGGAGATGATGGATGAGCCAGGCAGATAGAAAACAATCCAAAACAAAGTACAGAGCAGACATCAGGTGACAACAAAAACTGGGGCAGACTCAAAAAACAGAGGCCAGGTAAGGTAATACAAAAATGTGGATGGCTCTTACCAATGAGACAAGTGTGAAGTTCCGGCAACAAACAGAAAACTGAGGAGGGTTTAAATAGACAGGTGGACAGGTGAAACCAAGTGACTCTAATTAACTAGGACAGGTGGAGGTAATAAGGGGAAGTAAAGCGACTGAAGGACTGACAGGACAAGTGGCAGGACTGAACTAGACAAAATACTTAACTAAAGTAACAATACAAACTAGTCCAAGAAAGAAAACAAAAGCTAAGACAGAACACAAGCACATAATAAAAACCAGAAACTAATGCAAATGACAAAATAAAACTATAACCGTGCAGAAGCTATGAAAGAATCCAAAACAAGACCTAGACCAGAAATAAAACCTGAGGCAGAGAGTGAACTAACTGCTCAAATAATAAACAATAAACCAAGACAGAAACCAGAATATTACAGAAAACATACTTAAAATATCGAGGTTGGCTGTAGAGAGCTTTTTTAAAAATGTCAGGAAACAAATTCCATTTTTTTTTGTGCTTTTATTTTAACCATGATACGACTCATGGGGATGTTGGTGCCCATCTGCAGACAGGTTGTCCTGGATGGGACAAGTCTTCCAAAGCACCAACATGGAGGCACACGACAAACGTAACTTACAGCTCTTAGAGCTTAATAAATATAAATGAGGACAAACCGTAGAAGAGTCATTTCCATGTGCCAACAGGAGCTAAATTAGGATTCTGGTTTACCTCTGCTGGTGTTTTTAACAGGTTAGATGTGCCTCATAATTTAGGGTTGTCTGTATGTGCTCATATTTCCCACATTATGCACAAAAAACACCTGAAATGACATCCAACAAAACACCTAAAGCTTTTCATAATAAGGGAAATAAAGAGTGTACATTTAGCTACATACTTCACATGTTTCATATGCGATGTTCTTCATGGCAGCCAATGTTTTTCTGTAGACCTGAAGATTAAATATCAGAAATAGTTTCCATTAAGGAGGTTGATCTTGTTAGATCTGTATCCCGGTCTGGTTGTGAAGTCAGACATCCTTAGGTTGTTACTCACACCGTTTACTGCACACAAATTGCGTTTGTGAAACGTGAGCGTCTGCAGGAATGTCAACACCTATTGTGCTCTTTATGACCTGATGCACACAATCTGTTAAGCTATGTAAGGCCGATAAAGCCTGGTTGAAACAGAAAAAGACAAGCAAGTTAAAATGAAAAACTATGGGCTCTAGAGCAGACTATGGTTACAATCACCTTAATCTTACTTTCTACTGCACACTATCATCTCAGAAGATCTTAATGCACATTTTTGTAAATGAAGCCTCAAATCATCCTTGCACAAAAGGAACCTTATTAAATCATTATTTGTCATTTCTGACTCATAAAGGACAACCAGTTCAGACAAAGTTTTGAATTACTATCTTTTTTATTTTTTTATTTTCTCTTGAACGCTATAATGGAACAAAAAACAAAAACAAAACTGTAACCCTTGTTCCTCGCCTGTTTGTTTCTCTTTCTTATGTGTAATCTTAGCCAGAGTGACCAAAAAGAAATTTTCTTTGAATCTTTGAATGGTGGTGCAGCTGTCGGAGACTTTTTTTTTATACTTTTAAGCTTCCCTATGTGGCCTGTTTACAGAGTTAGTGCGTAAATAAAATAAAAAAAGTGACGTTGAGCGGAGCAGAGTGACCTGCAGACCTCCAAGGGTTCACTTCTCGGGCTAGCCGTGTGTGAACTACCGCTAGTTCTGATGCTATTTTTTGTTTTAATTCCGCAAAACCTTCATTTGGTTTGTCTGACTGACTTGTGTTGCTTTTTTAACTCAATACTTGCTGGAATAAATTGTAAATCTATTTATTCCCAAGGACAATATCAACATCCATACCATGATGGCTGATGTTATGGACAAAACGCATAACTGTAAGAAGAAGCAGTTATCAGCTAAAATATAGGTCACAAAATATGTTCAGTCTGTGTAAAGTAATACATAATTGACATTTATATGTTAAACAGGGACAACAGAAGAAACACAGGCCCTCATAAACTGACGTATTGCCAATGAGGGATTATTTACCGGCAAGAGGAACTCCTCTAAAACCGGATGGGAATGAGTAGTTTTGATTTATGTCTGCCTAAATGTCCATCTTCAGCTCTTGTGACGCTAAACCTGTTTTTTAATTCAACTAGTGATTTTGTGAGAGCCCTTTGGCCTGGAGGTTACAGCAAAGCAGGCCAAGAAGAAGTGGCACAATTTAGTGCAGAAATATAAGGTAAAATAACAAAACTCCTTGCATAATATTAGCTCACATTATGCATTATTCACACCACATTTCTGGTATTACCACAGAAAACAGTGTTGAAGGATATTGTGCACATTAACTAAAATGATAAACCATTTTTCAGGAGCAACGAGACCCACCTACTGGGCTGGTGGTGTGACTGCTGCCACCTGGCCGTGGTATGAGCTGCTTGATGCTGCACTCCAGGGGCAGCACAATATCAGTCCTCCTCTGGTTGTGGCCAGCAGCTCGTCTGCCACAGACGGTGTGGTGGTCACGACCTCAGCCTCTACCCCTTCCCCAACAGTAGAAAGGACAGGGAGGCAGGTGAGGAAGAGAAGCAGTGAGGTCCTGCTTGACTTCTTAAAGGAGCAGGCTGAGAAGGATGAGGAGAGAGAGAGGGAGGCTACTCAAGGCAGCTTCTCACATTTCCCTGTCTTCAGCCGCTGGATGACCATCCTACTCTGGGTCAACCTCCTCCTCCACGTCAACCTGGTCACCTGCCTCGATACAAATGTTGTGGAGGGTGCAGCAGGCGCCGATGACTTTGGGGGCAAGAAGAGAAAAGAACAAAAAGTTAAAAGTTGAAATAACAACAAACAATGCAGATTGGAGAGCAGTAGGAGAACTCAGCAGAGAGAGAGAAATAGACCCTGATGTCCTCCAGCAGCCTAAGCCTATAGCAGCATAACTATAGAGGTAACTCAGGGTAACATGAGCCACTCTGACTAGAAGCTTTGTCAAAAAGGAAAGTTTTAAGATTAGTCTTAAAAGTAGACGGGGTGTCTGCCTCACGGACCAAAACTGGGAGTTGGTTCCACAGGAGAGGAGCCTGATAGCTAAAGGATCTGCCTCCCATTCTACTTTTAGAGACTCTAGGAACCACCAGCAGACCTGCAGTCTGAGAGCGAAGTGCTCTGTTAGGAACATACGGGGTAATCAGAGCTCTGATATATGATGGAGCTTGATTATTAAGGGCTTTATACGTTAGAAGGAGAATTTTAAATTATATTCTTGATTTAACAGGAAGCCAATGAAGGGAAGCTAAAATTGGAGAAGTATGATCCCTCTGGTTGATTTTCATCAGAACTCTTGCCGCAGCATTTTGAATCAGCTGAAGACTTTCAATTCAATTCAATTCAATTCAATTTTATTTATATAGCGCCAAATCATGAAACATGTCATCTCAAGGCACTTTACAAAGTCAAGTTCAATCATATTATACAGATTGGGTCAGATTATACAGATTGGTCAAAAATTTTCTATATAAGGAAACCAGTTGATTGCATCAAAGTCCCGACAAGCAGCATTCACTCCTGGGGAACCGTAGAGCCACAGGAAGAGTCATCTGCATTGTACATGGCTTTGCTGCAATCCCTCATACTGAGCAAGCATGAAGCGACAGTGGGAAGAAAAACCACCCATTAACGGGAAAAAAAAACCTCCGGCAGAACCGGGCTCAGTATGAACGGTCATCTGCCTCGACCGACTGGGGTTACAGAAGACAGAACAGAGACACAACAAGAGAAACAAAAAAGCACAGAAGCACACATTGATCTAGTAATCTGTTCTACATTAGATGGTAGTAGCGGGTGAGCAGTCTTCTCTGGATGATGTCACAGTTAACAGAACGCCAGACCAGGTGTACCTACTATGAAGAGAAAAGAGAGAGAACAGAAAGTTAAAGCAGAAATGACAACACATAATGCATAATTGAAGAACAGTAGAACTCAATATAGTGAGAAAATTAGATCCTGATATACTCCAGTAACCTAAGCCTATAGCAGTAAAACTATAAAGGTAGCTGAGAGTAACATGAGTCACTAGTTATAATTTTTGTCAAAAAGAAAAGTTTTAAGCCTAGTCTTAAAAGTAGACAGGGTGTCTGCCTCACGGACCAAAACTGGGAGTTGGTTCCACAGGAGAGGAGCCTGATAGCTAAAGGATCTGCCTCCCATTCTACTTTTAGAGACTCTAGGAACCACCAGCAGACCTGCAGTCTGAGAGCCAAGTGCTCTGTTAGGAACATACGGGGTAATCAGAGCTCTGATATATGATGGAGCTTGATTATTAAGGGCTTTATACGTTAGAAGAAGAATTTTAAATTCTATTCTTGATTTAACAGGAAGCCAATGAAGGGAAGCTAAAATTGGAGAAATATGATCCCTCTTGTTGATTTTCATCAGAACTCTTGCTGCAGCATTTTGGATCAGCTGAAGGCTTTGAACTGCATTTTGTGGACTTCCTGATAGTAAAGAATTACAATAGTCCAGCCTTGAAGTAACAAATGCATGGACCAGTTTTTCAGCATCACTCCTGGACAGAATGTTTCTAATTTTGGCGATATTCCGGAGGTGAAAAAAGGAAACTCTGGAAACCTGTTTAATATGGGATTTAAATGACATGTCTTGGTCAAAAATAACACCAAGATTTTTTACTTTATTACCAGAGGCCAGGTTAATGCCACCCAGATTAAGTGATTGGTTAAGAAGTTTATTTTTTGAGGACTCTGGCCCAAAGATTAAAACTTCGGTCTTGTCAGAATTTAGATGCAGGAAATTTAAAGTCATCCAGCTTTTGATGTCATCAAGACATGACTGCAGTCGAAGTAATTGATTGGATTCATCAGGATTTATGGATAAATATAGCTGAGTATCATCAGCATAACAGTGGAAATTAATCCCATGCTGTCTGATAATTTTGCCTATCGGAAGCATATATATAGTAAAGAGAATTGGTCCAAGGACTGAACCCTGTGGTACTCCACAGGTGACCCTAGAGTTTGAGGAAGATTTATTATTAACATGAACAAATTGGAATCTGTCTGACAGATAAGATTTAAACCAGCCTAATGCTTTCCCCTTAATCCCTACAGTATGCTCAAGTCTTTGTAGGAGAATATTGTGATCAACTGTATCAAACGCAGCACTGAGATCTAACAGGACAAGTATAGACACAAGTCCATTATCTGAGGCCATGAGAATATCATTAGTGACCTTCACCAGAGCTGTTTCAGTGCTATGATGAGCTCTGAAGCCTGACTGAAACTCCTCAAGTAGGTCATTACTTTGTAAATGTTCACAAAGTTGATTAGCAACTACTTTCTCAAGAATTTTAGATAAGAAAAGAAGATTAGATATAGGTCTGTAATTTACTAACTCATCTTGATCAAGAGAAGGTTTCTTAAGTAAAGGTTTAATAACAGCTACTTTCAAAACCTGTGGTACATATCCATTTACTAAGGATAGATTAATCATGTCTAAAATAGTGCCACTGATCAAAGGGAATATGTCCTTAAACAACTTGGTTGGGATTGGGTCTAACATACAGGTAGAAGGTTTAGATGAAGCTAAAATTTTAGATAGCTCAGAAAGCTCTACTGCTTCTAAACAGTTCAAACACTGCGCAGATTCTAAAGATTCCTCCAATGCTGCCTCACTTACTGAGGACGAGGTAATCATGTTTGGGAGGATGCCAATTATTTTATTTTTAATGGCATCAATTTTATTTATGAAGAATCCCATAAAATCATTACTACTAAGAGCTAAGGGAATGGATGGATCAACAGAGCTGTTGCTCTGGGTAAGTTTGGCAACTGTACTAAAGAGAAATCTAGGATTATTTTTATTCTCTTCAATTAATGATGAAAAATATGCTACTCTAACTCTGCGGAGGGTCTTGTTATACAACAATAGTCTGTCCCTCCAGATTAAGTAGGATTCCTCTTGGTGTGTAGAGCGCCATTTTCTCTCCAATTTCCTAACATTGTGCTTCAAGGAACGCAGCTCTGAATTAAACCAAGGAGCCAGCTTCCTGTGAATAATCACCTTCTTTTTCAAGGGAGCTACATTGTCTAATGCAGAACGCAATGAGGAAGTCACATTGTTAGCAAAGGTATCGATTTGTGAATGGGAAGAAACAGCAATGCTGCCATCTACAGGGCATTTCTGCAATACTGAGGATATTAAGAAGGGGACAGACTCTTTAAGTTTTGATACAGCATTATCCGATAAAAATCTACTATAATGGAACTTTGAACTGCATTTTGTGGACTTCCTGATAGTAAAGAATTACAATAGTCCAGCCTTGAAGTAACAAATTGTTGTGCAATTACGCACTGTTTTAAAGTTATTTAATTTTTAATAAATAACCCTTTGTCTGTTAGGTATTGTCCGGTAAATATGTTCGTCCTGTCATCTACTCTTGACCTTTTCTGTTGATTTTTCGGGCCGAAATATGACAAAATACTTTGTTGACGTTCATGCTGCCACACGTTCTCATGCATTACTTAGTTAGCTAGCAGCTGCTCTTTCAGGTAAATAGCTAGATCCAGTAGGTTAGACTATTGTTTTTAAACTTGCGCCATCTACTGTCTCGGGAGTGGGTATTAGTTTACTTTAACCACTTCGAGCAGAAAACGTATAAATACTCTCTAAAAACAGACAACAAAAAATTCAATTAACAAATGTGAAGGACACAAGACATGTATTTATATTGGGGCTGTCAAACGATTAAAAATTCTAATTTGAATCGATTAATCACATAATGTCGATAGTTAACTCGAGATTAATTGCAAATTAATTTCATGTTTTATCCTTTTATTCCTGAAAGTGTAATAGCCTGTTTGGGCATTTTAATATGCAATTTTGCAATAAATGACACTAATAAAATACATGCTTATATAAAAAATATTTTTATTTTGTTATTTTTCAAGCACTTTTGAGAATTGGAATGAAAACATCCTGGTGCCAAATGTTAAACTCTGGACTATAATGGCTAAATGACTAATCATGACGCCCCTATGTTTACACAATGTGTAAATAAATTTGTAAATAAATACCATGCTGATATATTTTTTTGCCTCTTAAACAAAGATAGACATGATATTAGGCATATACATATAAATTAGTAAAAATTTTACATTTCAATAGTCATAAGTTTTATTGTTCGTTTTTTCACTCTCTCACACATCTAATTCTGAGCTTTCACACCAGCAATAATAATTTCTTTGAATATTTTTGCTTGCTGTTTATATCCATATTCATATAGTTTAAGCCTGGAAAAAGGTTTTAAATTTCCAGGTCATTCCAGTCTTACACTTTGCTTGCAACTGGGCAGGAGCTTAGTACCCTGAATGAGACTGTTTAGCAACTGCTTAGTAACTCCAGGTCCTTCGTTTGGCAACGTAATTCAGCCTTAGTTTGTCAAATACAGAGAAAACAAATTAATAAGCATTAAAGTACGGTTTATGGGTTGGGTTTCTGCAGTGAACCAATGTCTGCTCAAAATGGTGATCTGCACCAACTAATCTATTTTCAGCAGTTATCACCGGTTGTTGCACTGTAAACTGCAGAAAAAACGCAACCCGTGACTTATGAAATTTACAAGCGCCTTTAGAAAAAAACAAGCCCAACATCGCATTAAATAAACAGTCTGTACAACAGTGAGCGTGTGTGTTTTGACGCGCAATAACGGCGACAAAAAAATGTCGGCGTTGTGGTCTAATGCCTTAATAACGCGTTAAAACTGACAGCCCTAATTTATATACATTTTTAAAAAAGCATAATATTACTTATTCAGACAATCCACCCTCCCCCCCCCCCCCCACCCCGCCCAACAAATCGCACCCAGCTCATTACACAGTCCCACCTAAACATCCCAAATACAGCAATTAATATTTAGATCTCATTCATTCACATTCATTGTAGATGGTCAGTTTTCATTTCTTGAGTGAGTCTTCTCGGCTGCTCCCCTTTTCAGGGGTCAGTATAGTTTTTCCATAGGATGCCCTTTCTGACCCAACTGGGATTCAAACCATGGTCCCTGGGTGTCCAAGATGCTGACTTAGCTTTCTACAAGTTAGAATCATATCAAACAATATTTTGTAGTTAGATGCCTGCCATAGCATTTGCAATGAGGAGGCAATCATGTGGAAACCAGAAATTTCCTAAACGATCCGTTGCTGCAGAGAACCCCACAGAATTTTTACTTCAACAGGGCAGGTATATGATGTTATATTCTCTTCTATTTCTGATCTGCTTCGTTCACTGGCTTCCATGTTTGCAGGGTGCTGTTTTTTTTGCCAAAATAAAATACCAAATGCTGCGCTCTGTGTTGAGAACCCTGGAAACTATCATATGATTGGCTCAGGAACCAGGAAGTAAACACGGCCTGCACCGAAGTAGTTCCAGACCATACCTCTGGGTTTGAAAGGAGAAAAATGTGACAAAGACATTGTTGATGGAGAGGGCTGGTTGTTTATAGGGAATGTTACTTCCATCCTGGGTGACAAGTAAGAATGATCCAGGTTGATTTTGCAGTAATTTTCCTACTTATTACTCCTTTATATGTAAATCTAACATTCAAAGAGGACATCTGCATCTGAATAAGAATCACACAGAACTGAAGGTTTAAAATCAGATTTATTGGGATAAAATGTCTCAATGTGGATACACGTACAATATATACCGCAAGATTTCACGATATGATAATTTGTAAAGCATTAAACTACTTCTCTGAAATACAACAGAAGCTGATTTGTGGAGCTTAAATTAATTCAAAGTGTTTAATGAATAATCTCCATAGCTTATAAAATAGCGTGTTATAAATGCTAGGGTTACAGCTTTATAACCTTATTTTATTAGTTGCGTAAATACAGGAAAACTGAAAAGCATTGAATCGGTTTGTACGATGTATTAATCTAAATGTGTTTTATGAAGGTTCGTATCGACTGTGGAGGAATGTGAAGTAGTCGTCTCCACGTTGGATGATGTGCTTTAGGGCGCTGAGGATCAGGGAGTTGATGTCCTCGTTCATGTTGATTTCTTCATGGTAGTTCTTCACAGGGAAGATGCAGTTCATGGGAATACCCAGTTCATTACTGAATTTCTCCATCTAGAAAAATAAATAAATAAATGCAAAAATAAAAACATCATGTTCACAAAGTAAAATCCTATTTCCTTAATAATGGTGGCTTAAATGTCACTGTTGACAATTGTTTTTCACTTGTAGAGGAAAATTCCATAAATAAACTGATCAGCGTTCCTTCAGTGTGGTGATAAAACTTGTTGTACCTTTAGGTTTTTGGAGTGATTATGTTTCGTTTTTCAAAATATTAACCACGCAAGTTGTTAGTGGAGTGACCAAACCCAGAGTGACACAGTGCTTTTCTGTATACAATTTTAATTTAAAAATTTGCAACCTAAATTGATATTTCTTTCTTGTTCCTTCTCTGTCAGTCAGTTCTTGTTTCAGGTAAACCTTGGTGTTATTTTTTGACCAACAGATTTCCAGGTTTTCCTTTTTCACTTCTGGAATATTGCCAAAATTAGATATATTCTGTACAGGAGTGATGCTGGAAAAACTAGTCCAGTTCAAGGCTGGCATACTGTAAATGTTCACTAAGTCCTCCAACCCTAAGGTCACTTGTGGAGTACCACAGGGTTCAGTCCTTGGACTAATTCTCTTTACTATATATATTCTTCCGATTCGCAAAATTATCAGACAACATGGGATTAATTTCCACTGTTATGCTGATGACACTCAGCTATATTTATCCATAAATCCTGATGAATCCAATCAATCCCTTCAACTACAGGCATGTCTTGAAATTAAAACATGGATGACTTTAAATTTCCTGTTTTTAAATTCTGACAAGACAGAAGTTGTAATATTTGGAACCGAGTCCTAAAAAAATAAACTTCTTAATCAATCACTTAATCTGGATGGCATTAACGTGGCCTCTGGTAATAAAGTAGAAAATCTTGGTGTTAATTTTGACCAAGACATGTCATTTAAATCCCATATTAAACAGGTTTCCAGGGTTTCCTTTCTCCACCTGTGGAATATCGCCAAAATTAGAAATATTCTGTCCAGGGGTGACGATGAAAAACTGGTTCATGTATTTTGTTGTGCCACCGGGCCATGATGAAAATAAAAATCAACATTAGTAACATGTAGGAAGCTGATTTCAGACAACGTGGAGCGGCCAAAAGCCGACACAGGATGTAGTATTCCAAGCTGAGAGCTCAGAGACTGCATGCAGGACCTTGGACCAGCCTACCCCGACCACGTTTCAGCTAGCTCAGAGCCGCATGTCTGCTGTTAAGCAGCAGACATGCGGCTCTGACAGGTTTGGCAGAGAAACAAACAGGGAAAGTTATATGGTTTATTTAAAAGGTTTACATAATGCGTTACTGTTGGATTTATTATAGTTATTCTACTTTTAATCGTTATTCTAGTTTTATTATGTTTCACTTATAATATCTCATTGCCTATACAACATTATATTATACTTATTACTGAAGTGTTATTTCTCCTTGTATACTGATGATTCAGATCACAGGCATGCAAACAGTTGCAATTACACCTAATTGTATCTTGCAGCTGCCTGTGGAAGATAAAGAAGAAAGTTCCCATGACCATGACTGATGTTGTTGTGTATTGGGTTCCTGCCTAACGGATTTCAACTGGTTTGTTCCCTTCCCTCAGCAGTTGAAATCCTGTGTAACTAGGGCGTTCCAATTTTCAATTAAAAGCCTGGCGAGCGGAGACTGCTTCAGAGTGGTTTGGAGGATTGTAACTGAGCAGTCTCCGAGCCCTCTCCTTGCAAGTAAAACTTAACTGATTCTCTGTGTCTTCTTTGTGCAGGTTGCTGAATAAGATGTTTGGTGTTTAAACCTAACAGTTACATGGTGTTTTTAAACACATGGAGCTGACCGACATAGCTCCCGTTAGCATTTGGATACCACGTCATTGCCGATGTAATTCAAGTGTGTTTTACCATTATAACAAACGTTATCTCAGCAAGGGTTTTATACATTGATGGGATATTGATATTTGTGCCTATCTGGTCCGCTCATTATGACTAGAATAAAGCCAAAGCTTTTTAAAGGTAGCGTCGAATGTCTGCTAGTCTAAATGCTATTAGCTTCCGGTAACTTCCGGCTTCCTGGATGCACGACTATGATTCTTTTGAAACATAAGGTTATTTCGTTGCGCTCCACTATTGTTCAATAATGCTACACCGTATTAATATGGAACATTAATGTGATTTAAAGGTGTTTTGTGTAACTTTAGGATTAGCCGATTTCAGCGACCGATCGCTACAGAGACCCATAGCCTCCCGGAGGTATAATGGCATTAGTAAAATCAAGCCATGCTTTGCATTGTGAATGGGTTGAAACATATACCAAATGTTGTTCTGAATTATTTAAGGTAATTTAACCTCAATTCACATTCTTTAAGATGAACTTTGGTTCTTTAACTCAGATCTGCAGTGAACCAGGATTCACTGAATTATTCTGATAATGCTGCTGATAATCAACCACTTTGTTTTGTGTTTGGTTTCTTTTTGTGTGTAAATAGTTCCTTAGCTTCTTTTTATCTTCATTTTGCTTAGTAGTGTAGTTAAGTTTAACTAGCCTGGTAGAGAGGATTTGTTGTTAGAAATATAGTGTTAATTCAGATAAACAGCATTATACAGTGATGTGTCTTTGGATGTTAATTTTATGCCTGGAAATAAATTCTTGAACTTGAATAGAAGTTGTCACTCCTTTATTTTATATGTGTGCAGAATTGTGCTGGTAAAATAACACCAGTTCTCGAATCTTTCCTTTCAACTATTGTCTCGATATCAGCTGTTTGGGCTGATATTTACCGGACAATACCTAACAGACAAAGAGTTATTTATTAAACATTAAATAACTTTAAAACAGTGCGTAACTGCGCAACAATTTGTTACTTCAAGGCTGGACTATTGTAATTCTTTACTATTAGGAAGTCCACAAAATGCAGTTCAAAGTCTTCAGCTGATCCAAAATGCTGCAGCAAGAGTTCTGATGAAAATCAACCAGAGGGATCATATTTCTCCTATTTTAGCTTCCCTTCATTGGCTTCCTGTTAAATCAAGAATAGAATTTAAAATTCTCCTTCTAACGTATAAAGCCCTTAATAATCAAGCTCCATCATATATCAGAGCTCTGATTACCCCGTATATTCCTAACAGAGCACTTTGCTCTCAGACTGCAGGTCTGCTGGTGGTTCCTAGAGTCTCTAAAAGTAGAATGGGAGGCAGATCCTTTAGCTATCAGGCTCCTCTCCTGTGGAACCAACTCCCAGTTTTGGTCCGTGAGGCAGACACCCTGTCTGAGTTCTCCTACTGTTCTCCGGTTCAGCCTTATTTATTGTTATTTAAATGTTTAACTTTATGTTCTCTCTTTTTTTCCTCTTCATACTAGGTACACCTGCCCTAGCTGTACCATACATATACGTTCTCCAATCACTTCAGAAATCACAATGTGTTTAATTTTTCCCCAGCTGTGTTTTTGAAGGATAAATAACAAAGACACTATACAATATGAATGCATTATTAATGTTTATCCCATAAAAAAATTCTCAATTAAAAAAATATAGTAAACAAACCGTTTCTTTCATTTTGCGAAGTATGTAGACGTTCTTTATGTCTTCTTTCATCTCAGGACAGAGTTTATCGATTTTTGTGAGAATAGCAATCTGAGCAATGTCTGTTAGAGCAAAATAGAAAAAAGTTCATTAGGGAGAAACAGGAAAAAGGAAAATAGGTAACATATCTGTTTTAATACCATACAAACAACAGAGTAACTCCAATTCATATTGTTTTACATGAAACCCACAAACTATGGAATCCCACAATACATGGTAAAAAGAAAGTTGACCCAGTACAGTAATGAAACTCTATGCAAGAGAGAGAAGTTGTTTTTGTTTGTGGACTATTCTGGACTGATTATTTCTCTGTGCTCCACCATTCCCAGTCATTATTCCAGCCATCACTCTGCACTTAATCAGCTCCACCTGCTGCAGCCACTAATTACCTTCAGCTCATTCCACCTGTTCCTCTGCCTACTTATACCTGCCTCATTCACTGCTAAAACTGATCTAAAAATAAGTAAAATGTTCTTAAAATTTGTGTTTTTGTCCTAGATTCGAGCAGGTAAATAACATTATCTGCCAATGGAATGAGTATTTTGACCCCTAAAATAAGATAACTAGACATCCTGCAATTAAAATAACATGATGGAAATGAGTTGTTCCTATTGTAAGTGCAAAAATCCTATTCCATTGGCAGATTATCTTATTTACCTGCTCAAATCAAGGACAGATACATTAATTTTAAGAAAATATTACTTATTTTTAGTTCCGTTTTTGCAGTGTTCAACCACTCCCTGCCGGATCCTCTCGTCTTGATTCCCTGCCTGCATGTGTTATTTTCTCCAGCAACTTCTATTCCTTTGCTGTGTTTTCCCTTGGGAACTCGCCCTGCCCTCATTAGCCTGCTTGCTTGTGTTTGTGTGCACCGGCTGGAAAAAGGGTTCCTGTTGGGAACTGTGATTTGTTCTGCTAAAGTTGGGAACCCGTCGGCGGCTTCATGTCAGCTTCTGGTCAAGTCCGATTCTGCTCGTTACTCCTGGTTACCCTTGTTCTGTCAGCATTTTTAAAGTGTAATCCATGTTGGCTGGACTATTTGGTCCTCCATGTACACCAGTAATAAAAATAAAATAAAAATACCTCACAAGCACAGCTGACAGACAGTAACTATTATGCTGCAGTTGATATACTAAAAAGCAGATTCGGAAGAAAGGATTTAATAGTAACCACCCACATTACAAATCTGCTGAGTCTGACTCCTGCTAAGAAATCCTCTGTCAGTGCAATGAGGCAGTTATATGACGAATGTGAGAAGTCTAGTCCAGCACGTAAAGAGAAACTTGAAAAGGTTTGGTAGGTTCTTTGTGTCCTTAAGAAATAAATACATGGTGAGGTTTTGCAGATCAAAGGGCTGCAGTTGTGGGACTTCTCTGAAAAGGGGCATCACTTGGAGGTTTATTGCCGAACGAGCTTCCTGGTGGGGAGGATTCTGGGAGAGGTTTGCGAGTTCAGTTAACGGTGTTAGTGATATTCTGATCTCGCCAATGAACTCTATGTGGAGCTTTCAATTCAAGGTTTACTACATTACACTAAGAAGAGACACAGCTGAGATGAAAGAGTAAATCAGACATGGTTTCAAATAAATAAAAACTTCATCATAACAGTTGCCCACTAATTGTATCTGGGTAATCTTCAGAACACATTATGTGGAATAAAAGACTCCTGTCAGCTAAATCCAATGTCGCCTGAATATTGTTTGCACATTATTGGGCAGAAGAGTAATTTGTGTGTATTTAAACGTATTAATGCCAAGGTCTGTCAGTGCAATGAGGCAGTTATATGACGAATGTGAGAAGTCTAGTCCAGCACATAAAGAGAAACTTGAAAAGGTTTGGTAGGTTCTTTGTGTCCTTAAGAAATAAATACATGGTGAGGTTTTGCAGATCAAAGGGCATGTCATGTAACACATGTGGCAGAAGACATCATATAGCAATCAGTGAGAACATTGCAGTATTGAGATCCAGTCTCTAATCGACTCTCAGGCATGGTCGTATTGCCAAGGGAAAATTAATGCAGCTGGTCCTCCCACCAGAGGGTTGTCGGTGCCAGAACTGATGCAGAACACCTTGTGGTGGAATGGACCTTGTAACCTGACACTAACGGCTCAGTTAGAGAACGATCAGGAAGGTGAGGTAGAGGCGGAGCTAAGATCCAAATATTAGGTTGCAGTGCACCTTGTTAATAAAGCCCCAGAGTTGTTTTAACCATTACTGGATCTGGAGAAGTACAGAAAATTAGAAACAGTGCTCAGAGCGACAGCTTGGATAAGGCGATTTGTTACCAACGGCCGCCAAAGTGCAAAAAAATAAATAAAAAATCGAGTGGTGAGCTAACAACCGAAGAGCTGGAAGACCCAGAGAAATACTGAATGAGGGTGACTCAGATTCAAAACTTCAAGTCAGGAATGTATATGCTGAAGCACGCGAACAACCTCCATGATGGCTCTAGAATTTGGGAGCTGGAACCATTTTTGGATGAAGACAAGCTGCTTAGTGTTGGAGGAAGGCTTCAGCAATCTGAACTTTCATACAGAGAAAAGCATCCATGGACCACAGGTACATTAATACAGAAGAGGATTAGGGTCACTCAAAAAAAAAAAAAAAAAAAAAAAAAAGTCTACTCAATTCTATGGAAGAGGACTTTTTTCTCAGAATTCTGACTTTTTTCCCCTCAAAATTCTGAGAAAAAAATCAGAATTCTGACTTTTTTCTCAGAATTCTGACTTTTTTCCCTCAGAATTCTAAGATTAAAGTCAGAATTCTGACTTTTTTTCCCTCAGAATTCTGAGTTTTATCTCAGAATTCTGAGATTAAAGTCAGAATTCTGAGAAAAACGTCAGAATTGAGTAGACTTTTTTTTTTTTGAGTGGCCCTAATCCTCTTCCGTACATGGAAGTGTGGGTGGTATGCAGGTGTACGTGAAACTAGAGAGAGATATTGGATGAGCAGAGCACGACAACTGGTCTAGCCTTCTGTCAAAATGTATACTTTATAAAAATAAATCAGGGTCAAAGCCGGAAAATAGATCACGGCACCACTGGCGAAGCATTGAATACCAGAGTCACTATCATGATTTAGAGGAGCTCTGGAAGGGCATTAAAGATCCTCAGTTGTGGGGTTTCTTCTCTGAAAAGGGGGCATCACTTGGAGGTTTATTGCCGAACGAGCTTCCTGGTGGGGAGGATTCTGGGAGAGGTTTGTGAGTTCAGTTAACGGTGTTAGTGATATTCTGATCTCGCCAATGAACTCTATGTGGAGCTTTCTATTCAAGGTTTACTACATTACACTAAGAAGAGACACAGCTGAGATGAAAGAGTAAATCAGACATGGTTTCAAATAAATAAAAACTTCATCATAACAGTTGCCCACTAATTGTATCTGGGTAATCTTCAGAACACATTATGTGGAATAAAAGACTCCTGTCAGCTAAATCCAATGTCGCCTGAATATTGTTTGCACATTATTGGGCAGAAGAGTAATTTGTGTGTATTTAAACGTATTAAGTGCCAAGGTCAGTTTTCTGTGTGCATTTTAACAGTTCAGAAAATGACTCGTAAAGAAGAGAAAAATATTTCTTGACTCACTCTGACTGCTGGCATCCAGTCTGATCCTCCTTGTCTTTTTTATAAATTCCTCCACTGTACATTCCACTGTGTCTGCAGAAAATACGTAGACCAGAATGTGCGCCTTGTGCTTGGGTTTTGGAACTTGCTCATAGGATTCATCCCCCTCAGGCAAATGTGATTCAGGTTTGAACTGAAAAAAAAAAAAAACAGATGTAAAGGGGGGGGTTTAATGTCTCGCTCTGAAAGCGTGAATATATGTTTACACTAAGGCTGCACACATAACTGGAAGCTGGAGTTTGCATGTTGTTCCTGTGTGTGCGTGTTCCTCCCGATACTCTGGGTTCCTCCCAGTCCAAAAAGATGGATACAAGTCTAATTGGTGTCTCTAAATTGCATTTAGTGGAGAGTTTGTATGTGCATAATTGTCTGTGTTTTTTGACTCTGTGTTGCGCTATGATTTTACTGGAGGAATAGCCACTATGTGTCATACCTTGCCAAATGGAGATAGGTAGACCCAGCACTAACAAGAAAGATAATGGATAGATAAAACAATAGAAGCATACCTTGTATCCTTCCTTCACATGTCCCCTTAAAGCCAGTTTGACATCATCCTCCAAGATCCCCTGTTCATAACTCAGACCCATGATGTCACAGAAGACAAATGGGTAGAACGACTTGCCCTCCTTGTGCACTTTGTAGGTTATGTACTGCAACACAGAAGTGGGGAAAAGTGCATTAATCAAAGAAAAAAAATTATTTTCAAAACA
Source organism: Fundulus heteroclitus (assembly GCF_011125445.2). NCBI lineage: Eukaryota > Metazoa > Chordata > Actinopteri > Cyprinodontiformes > Fundulidae > Fundulus > Fundulus heteroclitus. The sequence goes on from NW_023396770.1 coordinate 3,140,551, forward strand.
CATAAGGAAGATTATTCTGGAGAACCTTCCAGATGTGAAGCATGCTGCACACACAAATAAGTATTTACTTCCGCTACCTTCTTCGAAACCATGCTATGCTGATTTAGTATGAGTGTGTTTTTACAGTTTTAGTGATGTCAGCATGCGGCAACAAAAACACAGAAGCAGAGCAGAAGCTGTGAACATTACAGACTGGGCTTGGGGAACAGATATTTCACTGTATTTAGCAGCTGAAGGATACCACAAATAAAATAAAATCCAGTCAGTCTATAGATCATTTACTGCATTGTATATTAAGGCACAATCTTATTTTTTCACTACTTTGTCTGACATTAATTAGACCAGATGTTTCCATGTAACCCAGTTAGGCTTATCAAAATAATTTTGTTAAATGCCAGAATAATATGAAAGAGATTTTTTTTATCAATTTTAGAATTTTTGAGCTTTCCATGCATCTCTTCAGTTTTTGGTAGATTTATCCTTAAAACTACATGACTTCAGTGAACCATTTTGGGTTGGCTTGCTTGGTTTTGGTCCTATCCTTCAGACAGAACTGGAGTTACTGAAGTTTAAAGACCACTTTGCTCACACACATTTTCATGGACTGATATCAGGGCATTTTAATGGTATCTGCAGAACATTGACTTTGTTGTTAAACCACTTGGAACGAATCTGGTCCCATGCTGAGGGACATCGTCCACCAGGAAGAAGTATTTTTGCCCAGTCTTTAATTTCATGGCTGGTGTCTTTTAATATTGATTAAAATTTTCCACATAACATTTATGATGCCATCTATGAATTGAAGTTTGCCAGTCCCAACTGCAGAAAAACATCCAAACAACATGAAGCTGTCCTATATGGGATGGTGTTTTAGGCTTGTAAGCTTCCATATTTTTCCTCCAAATGTAATGATGGTCTTTATATCAACACACCTTAGACTTGTTTTTATCAGACCACAGTTATTTCTCCCTGAATGCATGTGAAAACTGCAATCTGTCCCTTTTTGTTGCTTTTGTAGTAACAGCTTCATCTTCTCTGAGCGGCTTTTCAGACCATGCAGGTACAGGACTGGTTTCACCGTGGATAATGACCCTCTCGTACCAGCTTCAGTAGCATTGAGGTGTTTGAATTTTGTTCCAAAGCCAATTCGCACATTTCACACCAAAACCTTTTCATGTCTTATGGTTTCAAATTACACGGGGATCACAAATTTACAATAAATAGATATTTGTGTACCTCTCTAGTGAAACTCGTAGCAGCTGAGTAGCTATCTGCTAAAGCCTGTGAGTAAATCCGGTCCTTTAGGACACTCTGGACAGAGTTGATGAAACTGGACTTCCCAGCACCTTCTGGTCCAAGCAGAAGAATCCGGAGAGTCTGATCATCAAACTCTGGTTTGTAGTTCTTCACAAATTCCAGATCAGCCTGGTTGTCTCTGATCAGAGAAAGAAATATCACAAAAAAAGATGTAACCATACATTTTGAAGTTTGAAAAATTTCTTTTAATCACAGAATTCAAAACATGTTTGTATAAAAATAGAAAAATCACACTTTAAGATTTTCTTAATTTCTCCAAAGCTATAGTTACTGTGCTCCATTAATCATAATCATCTATATTTGACATTGAGAATTTGGGTGGCAGCCCACGGACCTCCGCAAAGAGAAGTACACCCAAGTATGTGGTGGGTGGGCCTTTACATGAATTTGACATTACAGTCTGGCAGTCTTGTAGACAGCTCAGGGGTCCAATTTGGAAGTGACACAGTGTAGCGAATATCCATTGAGGGGAGCAGTTTCGTTGCTTCACAAAGTCATACTTACACATTTTAACAGATTTTTGAGCGCATTGTACCACAAAAAATCAGTCAGTAAGCACAACGGTGATCATAGATAAAGGTGCACCATCAATTTTTGAGAAGATTTAAGTATTTTAAATGTGCCTTATAGTCCGAAAAATACGGTACTACAACCTTTAATGCTCCTTTGACCAGTCTTTGACAATATGAGCAGAGGAAATGATGTATGTAAAGAGATGGTGAAACACACCTCTGCTATTTAAAGAAAATCAAGATTTTCTGTATCCAGTAAATGTCAACATGAAAGGGCTCTTCTATCATAATCCTTCCTTTAGTTGTTTTCGACCACATACTTTTCTCAAAAAAGATATCTCAGATCATCTTTAAAAACAATATTTATGTGTGGTATACCTATTGTTCGCATTTTTATTTTTTATTTTGTACAAAAGTAAATTGTCCTACGACCCTGCTTGGATAAGCAGTTGTAGAAAACGAATGGATGGGTTAGGTAAATTAGTATATTGTCAAAATGCACTTACCCCCATTTTATTTCCCTCCATAATTTAATAAAAACTGAAAGAGACAAATGTTAAAAAAAACTATTATTCTAAATATTCACAATTACTATCTACAGCTATTGATGACATTTTCCTCTTATTTATATTATGAATAAATATTTATATCTCAATTCAATTAAATGTATATAGCACTAATTCACAACACACGTCATCTCAAGGCTCTTTCCAAAGTCAGATTCCATCAGATCCTCCAGGTTGGTGAGAAAGTTTCCTCTCTAAGGAAACCCAGCAGGTTGCATCAAGTCTCTCCAAGCAGCATTCACTCCTCCTGAAAGAGCGTAGAGCCACAGTGGACAGTCGTCTGCATTGCTGATGGCTTTGCAGCAATCCCTCATACTGAGCATGCATGAAGCGACAGTGGAGAGGAAAACTCCCCTTTAACAGGGAGGAGAACCTCCAGCAGAACCAGAACCAGGCTCAGTGTGAACGCTCATCTGCCTCCACCCACTGGGGCTTAGAGAAGACAGAGCAGAGACACAGAAAGCTCAGAAGCTCACATTGACCCAGGAGTACTTTCTATGTCAGAGAAGACAGAGCAGAGACACAGAAAGCACAGAAGCTCACATTGACCCAGGAGTACTTTCTATGTTAGAGAAGACAGAGCAGAGACACAGAAAGCACAGAAGCTCACATTGACCCAGGAGTACTTTCTATGTTAGATGGTAATAGAGGATGATCTGCCTCCCCTGATGATGTCACAGCTAACAGAACGCCAGACCAGGTGTACCTTCTATGAAGAGAAAAATGACAGAGAACAAAAAGTTAAAAGATGAAATAACAACAAAGAATGCAGATTGGAGAGCAGTAGGAGAACTCAGCAGAGTGAGAGAAATAGACCCTGATGTCCTCCAGCAGCCTAAGCCTATAGCAGCATAACTATAGAGGTAGTTCAGGGTAACATGAGCCACTCTGACTAGAAGCTTTGTCACAAAGGAAAGTTTTAAGATTAGTCTTAAAAGTAGACGGGGTGTCTGCCTCACGGACCAAAACTGGGAGTTGGTTCCACAGGAGAGGAGCCTGATAGCTAAAGGATCTGCCTCCCATTCTACTTTTAGAGACTCTAGGAACCACCAGCAGACCTGCAGTCTGAGAGCGAAGTGCTCTGTTAGGAACATACGGGGTAATCAGAGCTCTGATATATGATGGAGCTTGATTATTAAGGGCTTTATATGTTAAAAGAAGAATTTTAGGGTGCGCTCGTGGCGCAGCGGGTAGCGCGACCCATATACAGAGGCCTTAGTCCTCGACGCGGTCGACCCGGGTTCGAATCTGACCCGCGGTCCTTTGCCGCATGTCTCTCCCCCTCTTCCACCCCCCTTCCTGTCAGCCTACTTTCAGAAAAAGCAAGCCACTAGAGCCACGAAAATTTTTTTTTTAAATGTTTTTACAGTTCAAAGAGTTTACAAACTTTTAAAAGTAAAATATATATAAATAAGGTGAAAATTACAAGAAATATTAATAAAGGATTAAAAACATTTCTTTTTAGCAGGACATATGACTTTTAACATTTTACAATTATGCTATTGATTTTATTCATAAGTGTTTTAAAGCGATGCTTATTTTAAAATTTTGATTTTACCCTTCTATGATGATTTTACCTGTAGCACTTTGAGATTTTTCTTAAATGTAAAGTGCATTACAAATAAAATGTATTATTATTATTAAATATCCAATAAAAACATGCACATGCTAAGTAATAACGGATCTGATGTAAAAACCCAGCAAACACATATCATCACATGTATGGAAAAACAATGTAAAAACTCTCTAATCAGAGTTTTAATCAAGGTAATCAATACTTGTTGAAATAGATGTCAAGATGGAAGTATAAATTACAGAGTAACTGACAATAAATTAAGAAACTTACTTGGGTTTGGAGGTTCAGGCTTAGGCTGAGATTGACCCATATCTGGAAAAATAAAATAAATATGCAAACAGACATGAGAAAAATTAGTTTTCCCCATCCCCCATGTTTAACTTTGGGATGGTTTAAATGTCCTGTATGTTTCAAGTTCCCCCGCAGCTTCTCAATGACATCTGGATTTTGAGGTCAACCAGAAGTGTCGATTTCTGAATCATTAGCAGTTCTATGTAGATTTACTGATATGTTCTCGTCATTATCTTGTTATAGTGATCAATTTCTCTCTCTCACTTTTTTTTGCAGAAAGTTTTCCTCAAGCACCCTCTGATGCACAGATTAACTCAAGGTGGATTCTATAGATCATGCGCTGGCCTGCTGTTGCTGCAGCAAAACATCCTCAAACCATGACATTCCCACCCCATGCTTCCCAGCAGGTAAGGTAATTTATTTATGATTCAAACAGGTGCAGTTAATTTTAAAGATGCGGTTTTAGTGCGTATTCCTACCAAAGTTCTCTCTCTCTCTCTCTCGCTCGCTCGTCATCGGACACAAATCAAATCAAACTTCTTGGTCTTTGTATTTTGCGGCATAAATTGTGAGTCAGACTCAGATTTAGAAGCCGGTATATGAAATAAACAAAGTGAGAACACACACAGGTAGATCAGAGTTTAGTCATCTGCTTTAGAGATGTTTCAGGTTGTGGAGGTGTGACCGATCTGAGCCTATCTTTCGTTCTCTGGCTCCACACAATTTAATTAGGCCCGAGCAGTGAAGCGCTGTGAAGGGCCTTTTGTATCTGTCTGGTTTCTTCTTATTATTATTTGACCACTTGAGCGGCCTTTTTGGGGGCCTAAAAATATACGAAAACTCACGAAACTTGGCAGAAAGTTGTCCCCCAATGAAAATTTTCGGATATTAATGGAGTTGAAAATAAGTGTGGCGAAACTGCTCTACAGCGCCACCTAAAGTGAGTTGGGGCTACAGGTAAGTCCTAAAAATAAAAAAAAAATTCATGTAGATAGATCTTCCCAAATCATGAAAAAAAAGTCTCTTGGGGGTATGCCGTAAAACCAACAGGGAGTTGGCCATTTTGGGTCAAAGATAATTTCTGGGCCCTTTTTTGACTTTTACTCACCTCGAACTTTAACAAACTCCTCCTAGGGCTTTCGAGCTAGTGACTTCAAATCCGGTCTGTTTGCCATTGAGGCATGTGACACTAAAAGGGTTTAGGGGGCGTGGCCAAGGCACGAACTTGACCTTCATAAAAAAATTCAAACCCTTATAACCTTCCAACTGAAAGACCAAAAAATATGAAACCTGCCATGATGGATGCCTGTCAGGTCCCCTACGAAATTCTTTGGTCAAATGATGACGTCATTGAAGCCACGCCCCCTGAGGTCAGAAAGTGTTGTTTTTAGCTTGGAAAGGTCCCATACAGACACGACTGACCTAGTCCACATGAAAGTGGGTTAGAAGACAGATAACCTGATGGTCTCACTTGCCTTCAAGGACAAAGACATTTGGATGAAGTGTCTGGCCATGGTGGCGTGCCGAAGTCAGGCACCTCGCCATGACCATACGTTTGGCTCCAGATTCCACATTTTTCATCTCATCTGTACCAAATTCAACAAATTTGATCTTGGTCCAGTCCCAAAATGATTTCCAGTGAAATTTCCTGTGGGCGTGGCCTACTTGCTCTACAGCGCCCTCTGGAATACTTCAAAACATCAGCCCCAAGCCATGCTTTGTCCGAGTCTGTGAAATTGGATATACATATGTAACTGATGAGGACCTACAAAAAAGTCTCTTGAACCCATGTTCCAAACCCCTCACATTTTGGATGAAAACCTATTATTCGGTAAATGAAAAAAATTCACCAAAAATCAGCCGTTTGTTTTTATGAGCTCAGAATCTCAGAATTTATTCCTTGGACAGATTAAAGAATATGGTACACTCTAATCCAAGCTTTTTTTTATGTCTGTCACTAAAAAATTTTAAAAGTTTGTCAAATTAACAAATCACTATATCTACAACATGCATGTCTAAATCTTTTTGTAAATGGGAACACACCTTGAGTTATCAGAGCCTAAAATACGTTGTCAGGTTGGTGCAAATCCATACCTGTTTGACTAAATTAGGTCACATTAAAGTTTTTGCCTATTTCACTATAAGCTCTAAAAACTGTTTCTCTACAATTTCTGTGTCAAACTACATGGAAAAGATTTAGCTGTTAGAACACGCATTCCAGATTACCTTTAAATATTTTCAGGAATTTAGGGCCAACGGTTGAATTTTTATAAATATTTGAATTTCACAGAAACTGCCCTATTCATTCTCTATGGAAAAATAAATACTACTTTCGGCCACTATTAGCGCTGTTTCACCCTTTTTCATTGCAGTACGTTTGAATGGCAGATAAATGAAGAGATTCTGTTTTATTTAAAAACTACATATGTACCACAGTAAATAGAAAATTATTTGAGTAAGTTTACTAATAAAATGACATATTAGTATGTAATCTTTAAACAAGGCAATTGTCGAGGGTTACACAAGACTGATCTGGATTTTCTCACAAAGTAAATCATACACAGTCACTGACAAAAGTCTTCTCCCTTATCCATTTTCTAGAAGCAACAGCTAAATTATATTATTCTGATACTAGGTCATCAAATATGTCAGTTGAGTCTGTCAACAAGGTTGCCTAGTGTCACTGACACAGTATTCACTCAGTATCAATACAGTTTGGCAATGTGTTGAAACGCTTCATGACGCCTCATCTACCCATCTCTAGTTGTGACTATTGCAATGGTGGTGATAGGTGGAATTGAGCGCCAATCCCGCGGTTGCCATCGTCAAGCGACGCTTCCGCAGTGCCGACATAGGCCGAGCGGCGGTGAGCTGCGAGGACCGCCAGTGCTGCTAGCAGCTTTAATTCAAATTATGTTCTAATTTTATTTTCATAACCTTTGTCATGATGGTTGTGTTATTGTAAGTGCAACTGCAAATGTTTTTCTTTTTTTTTTTTGTTATGTGTGTTCTGGTCATTTGAGCATGATTAAATATGCTGCCTTTAATATGGCTATAAAAAGGCTTATTGCTTTTTTTTTTTTTTTTTTTTTGAAGACTGGAGGTGCGTCAACCCGGTTGGAACACAAAAGTTGGTGCGTGGCTAAAAAAGTTTGGGAACCCCTGCGCTAAGGGGAGACTTGATAGTCACGTAACCTGGTTAGAAGCCATTGTAAATGAATTGGCCAAATAAAATGTAGGACTGAAACATATTGAGGAGCCAAATTGTGACAAAATTTTTACCCTGTGGACCAACATGAACATTATTGTCTTGCATTTCTTGATATTATAATACAGACAATTGCACTGAACTATGTCAAACGGCTTCACAACATCAAGGGAAACTAAAGCCTATTGGATAGCAGTTGTTAAAGAAGCAACTTGTCACGGTATGTTTGTTAGTCACGCTTGGGTTTATGGGTCATGGGTTGTAATCCTTCTTGTTTCACCACTTCTCACTCTCTGCACTTTCTTAATTTTCTGTCTTTCTTTATCTTATTCATCTGCTTCTTTCCTGTGGATCAGCACTTTGTCACTTGGGTCTATCTATATCTATCTCTATAGGGACATGCACTTTCCAGCTTCAGCTTCTCACTCACATCTATGGTGAATCTAAGGTTTGTGACATGTAACGTGCATGGAGCTGGCACCAGAGCGAAAAAGTTGAAGATTTCTAACCAGCTTAAAAGATTAAAGGCAGATGTCTTATTGCAAGAAATTCATAAATCAGCTACAACTGTAAATGATCTTAACTCACTTGAGTTCCCTAACGTGTTTGCTGCCTGCTATAACTCTAGACCAGGGATTACCAACCTTTGAGAAGTTGAGAGCTACCTCACTGGTACTGTGTCATAGGAAGGGCTACCAGTATTGACCTTTGAAGAGCCAGAGTGTATCACGAAGAAAACTATCCTCATGAATCTTCCTGAGTCTTAGGGCTCTGGGGGGTGCCCAGAGTGGTGTGTCAGGTGGGTCCGACGCCAAGTTTCTGTGGCCTGCTGCCCTAGCGATTTGTTCACGGTCTTGAAATCTTTCAAATCTAGCAAAAGCCAAAAAACACAGATTGTTCCTGTGCTCTCTATTTTCCATGTCGACAATTTTCTGCCTGAGTATTTCAACTTCAGCATTGGAAGCCAGGTGGTTTGCATCTTGCTTCTCGTGGGCGTCCTCCAAGAAACACAGGCGGTCCTCCATTTCAGCAATCCGGCTAACAATGTCGGCAATCTTCGTCTCTCATTCGTTGTATTAATATTTCTTCATGTTTCTTGTCATGGCTATCAGACTTCTTCACAATAAGTGGTCAAAGTTTGGCCAATTCCTTCGCCGACTCGCCAGGTATACCTGAAGCCATCACGATTATAGTTTCGGAGGGTAAGCCCCAATTAGCTAGCTCCTGAGTTTCATTAGCTAGATTAGCAATAGCAACCTCATCGTCTTTGCTGCCTCCCCCAGTTTGACTGAATTTCTGGTCGTCTTTGACATATTACCAACCTCGCAGAGCTATTACCCAATGTATGACGAACACAAGTCGGCTCCTTATGCAGTCTAAAAATAAGGTGAGACGGGATATTCATCTGATAACTTACTTGTTGATCTGTTTGTTCTAAAACAATGCTAACTTTCTTATAATATAATATGCTTAGTTGTTTTTGAATTATTTGTCTAATCTGAAAATTATATATTTTTTAATTTTCTTTGAGAACTAAGAGGTAAGAGAAGCATGACTGTAATTTGTTAATTGGTGTGTATCTTAAAATTCGTACAATGGCACGTCAATCCCACATCTGGGATATCATTAAACACATCCAACACTGAAAAGAAATTGTTAAATTCTAAAGCGGATCAATATAAGTTACCAGTTAATGCCAGGACCAGATTCTGGGTGTAAAACGTAACTGTAAACGGCATCCTGCGGGTGTAGTGTTGCAAGCTAATTTTACATATAATGGTTAAACAGAATCTTCAAAGCAGAGTTTACTGATTAATATTTTCTAACCAAACAAAAAAATTTTACACATACATTTTTGTTCTGTCTATAATCGTAATTTGACATCGCCAAACCATTATTCTATTTTCTCATTTATATACTGAAGCTCACATCTGCTCTATTGTACAATTGTCTCAGTGTTTAACCAATTGCTCAACCAATTGCTGATATGTATTGTATAATATTATTAAAAAGCATAACTTAACAAGTTTATCCTTTATTGATATTACATATCAATAGTGATCAATAGTATATTTAGATATAAATAGTTCCAGTAATTATTAGTAACTACTTCTATCATTATTATATACTGTACATTTTTTCATGGCTAATACCAATTCCTATCTGTTCCAGAAAGGCAGAACAACAATATAAGTTTAACTTAAATTAAATTGTTTAAGTTAAAAAAACAACAACTTAAACTCACCTTTTTACTTTGGTGCTGCTGGGATTGTAGCAGTTTGCAATGTCTAATTTTCAAGAATGGGCAAAATACCAATGACCATACAAGTTATCCAAATTGGTATGGTCCTCTTCAGGGGGAGCTTGAAATCTTTATAAAAAATATTTGATGTATATACAATAAATGTATTGTACATTTATGTTTACAGATAATGAGTGAATAAATATTTTATCCCTCCCTGGTTTGTTATTTTTATTTGTTTAAAGGTGGGGGAAGACTTAAAAGCCTGTGCTCAACCGACCCCCCCACTCTACCCAAGTTATTGAGTGTCTGAAGTTTTCCAGACAGTTTCTAACATGTTAAAGCAGGAGGAGATATAACTGAGGAGGCAGGCTGTGACAGGTGGGATACCTGTCAGTGCCAGGGATACCAAAGAAAAACAAACAGTAATCTGAATTCTGATGGGCAAAAACATAATTATGGGACTTACCAACTTAGCAAGCATTTTAGCCTGGAGGTTAATGAACTGAAAAAAAAAAACCCCACCTGGCACAGAGTAAAATCGAAACCAAGCAGATATCCAGAGACAAACCATGGGAAAGTAACGTCTCAGGAAGGAACATGTCCCAGTATGAAACATTTTGTTTTTGTATAATTTTATTAAATGGTTTGGATGCATTTTGATTATATGTCATAATTTTGCTTTATGTTTCAGTGTTTGTCTCAATTTCACACTGTACAATTCAATCTACAGTTTAGAAAATACCTGAAGCCTTTAAAAAAACAACAAGGAGCCAGAAGATTTGTACCCCCCCCCCCCCCCCAAAAAAAAAAAAAAGAAAGAACAGTAAGTGGGTTTTGGGGAGAAAGGCAAAAGTAGAGTGGATTGGGGCACACCCTTCTATGGTTCTGGTTATTTCTGCTTATTTTTCATTCATACAGGTGAAATAAAGGTGACTCTGTACCTGATCATTAGTGTTCTTCAGAAGCTATTGATATGCTATGTATGAAACTATTACAATCCTTTATTTGTTTATAATCCAACATGTATTATATAATAGACTAGCTGCTTAAGAAATATAAATATACAAAGAGAAATACAAAATTTTTTAAGGATAAAACCACTGATCACAAGAACTTATCTTAGTTCTAGACTGACCAACTGTGGAAGGGATAGCAAATACAGAGGCTGATAAAGTTTTTAAATGATCACAAGAACAGTGGATCTGGACGGGTGTCAGGACTACCGGGAACTGAGGAGAAAAGGCAAATTAAGTTAGCTGCACTGAACTGGTTTGGCTGAGAAACTGATAATGTATAGAGGGATAGGGTTAGAAGAGGATGAAATCAGGGGAAAGGTGAGTCCACAGAGAGAGAGTTGAGGTTGGCAGATAGTGAGAATGGTTGCACTGAATCTCTGTCTTTGGTTTTGTTCTTGCAGATGGAAAAACTAGGAAGAAAGAAGACTGTTAGTGGGTGGAGAGGCAGGTAGGTCGAAAGCAATCTAAGAAAGATAAGTGCTTGGTTTGACTCAACATGTTAAACAGCCAACACACAAACAGGGACATATTTTAGACTTAATCATCACTAAGGGTCAAAAGATTTCCAATGTCAATGTAACAGAGATCCAGAGTTAGCTCACAGCTTCAGCTGCTTCAGCTAGGAACCACTGATCAGGCCTGAAACCTGGAAGTAGTGATGGACTCAGACCTGAACCTCCATCTAAAGACAATTACAAAGTGGACCTTCTAGAACCTGGAGAACATTTCCAGGATTAAAGGACTGATGTCTCAGCAGGATCTGGAGAAACTAATCCATGTTTATCTTTAGTAGAACTGATCACTGCAATGGTGTTTTCACAGGTCTTCCTAAAAAGTGGATCAGAACGCTGCAGCTGATCCAGAACCTGCTGCCCGCGTCCTCACTAAGACTAAGAACATAGAGAACATGGACCCGGTTCTGAAGTCCTCACTAAGATTAAGAACGTAGAGAACATGGACCCAGTTCTGAAGTCCTCACTAAGACTAAGAACGTAGAGAACATGGACCCAGTTCTGAAGTCCTCACTAAGACTAAGAATGTAGAGAACATGGACCCGGTTCTGAAGTCCTCACTAAGACTAAGAACGTTGAGAACATGGACCCGGTTCTGAAGTCCTCACTAAGACTAAGAACGTAGAGAACATGGACCCGGTTCTGAAGTCCTCACTAAGACTAAGAACGTAGAGAACATGGACCCGGTTCTGAAGTCCTCACTAAGACTAAGAACGTAGAGAACATGGACCCGGTTCTGAAGTCCTCACTAAGACTAAGAACGTAGAGAACATGGACCTGGTTCTGAAGTCCTTCCATGGCTCAGAGAATAGACTTTAAAATTCTTCTGTTAGTCTATAAATCCCCAAATGGCTTAGCACCTAAATCCATCACAGACTTGTTATCAGGGCATCAACCCTCCAGACCACTCAGGTCTTCTGGCTCCAGCCTGCTCTGCAGATTGATTGGTTTGAAAATGCTAACGGGAGCTATGCCTGTTAGCTCAGTCAAGCTTTAAATTAAGTAAACCATTCTAAACTTTCACAGTTTATTTCTGCCAAACCTCTGCTGTTGTCTCTGGTTGTGGAGATGAGCATCTGGTTGCCAGTGAATTACATCAAGGGAAAGCTGGTTTTCTTAGCAGCGACAGCGGCTAGCTCAAAACTTGGCCGTCAGGAGGTGCCTCCGGCGTCCTTCATGCGGGTCTCAGGCCTGTGAATGGGGTCTCTGCACCCCTGCTGGATACTGGCTCAACTCCCAGGTCGGCTTTCTCCTGCACTACTTAGACAGACAACTACTGATTTGGTTATGATGATAGTTTCACAGAAAGCAGACTCTACTCTGCTTTGTTGAGCCTGGAGATCCTTGTGAGTCTTTGAGCCCCATGCAGCACGCGTTGGTGGCTGGTCTCTCCAGGGCAGACTTCTCTCTCCTTGAGGGTCCACTGGGAAAGAGAAAGATAAGTCTGGTGTAGCCTGGCTTCATAGCAAAGGCACCCTGCTGAGGGGGGTGGGGGGGGGGGGGGGGGTTCCTTGGTGCCTGTAAATGTCTCAAATTTCTTTGCTTACAATTCAGTCTGATTTTTCCCCATGATTTGACTGCCTGCAGGGTTCAAGTCAGCAGACACCTGGTTCTGGCTCCAGCCTGGCTCCAGCCTTGGCATCTAGATCTCTTTCATCGCCGGGCTCTTAGGTTTCTGTGCAGCTAGCCTCCAGACGTCGTTCTCCAGCAGTAAAGGCCTCCAAGTTTCCCCCTGTGTCGTTGATTTCCAGGACTCTGTGCCTTGTTGGGACAACTTCTGCGTCACTTGCCCAAGCTCAGTGCTTTGTAGGAATGACCTACGGGATGTCCACCCATGCTCTTTTTTTGTCAGGACGATCTCCAGCCGCACTGAGTTTTTGATTGTTAATTGTCCTCGTTCCAAGGCTCCCTTTGCCTGCCCTGGATTGGTTGTTGTTGGGTCGCCTCATTGAGGGTGCTGGAATCCACATTGGGGAGTAGTGCTGGGCAACACTCCGGCGGAAGGGTTGCACTCTCTTAAAGATCGAACGAATAGCTAGGCCATCTGCAAGGAGCTTGGAGTAGAGCTGCTGCTCCTCCATTTTGAGAGGAGTCAGCTGATTTGGCTCAGGCATTTGTCCTGAATGCCCCCAGGATGCACGCCTCCTGTGGAAGATGTTCCAGGCATGTCCCCCCGGGAAGAGGCCCAGGGGCAGTCCAGAACAAGCTGGAGAGACTGTGTCTTGGCTGGCCTGGGAACATCTGAGGCTTCCCCTACAGGTGCTGGAGGAGGTATCTGTGGAGAAGGAAGTCTGGGTGGCCTCTCCTGAATTTGTTAATCCCAGATAAGCAGAAGATGATAAGTAGGATAACTATTAGCCTTATTAATATTTAAAAATAGACCTGTTGATTTATGAACGAAATATGGACTACTAACCATTTAGCAGAACAGGATGTCAGGTAAACAACAAAGAAGAAACTGAAAAGAAACGCACCAGAAACTGTTAAATCAGGAAAAAATATATATCAGAGCAGATTGTAATGGCTCCAAAAGAGGGCAAATGTAATTACAAATGTCCACCCTATCAAAGAT